>NW_006159773.1:5397011-5422385 GCF_000334495.1 Tupaia belangeri chinensis
AAAAAAAAAAAAAAACAACTTTATATGAATTCTATTGTCAACCAATTAGCTTAAACTCAATCCTTCTCTAAACCTCTAGATAAGAACTGGTCCAGCCAACATCCTAGTGCACCCTTTGAGATACTGAGCAGAGAGCTCAGCCACCCATGCCCAGACTCTGAGGTGATAAAGGGTGTTGTTTAAACTTTTAAGTTTGTGGTATTTATTGTGTTTATAGTTAATATACATCCTGAATTGGAGTTTCAATCAGATCACTTGCTCCATGTACGACATTCGGCAACTTACTTTCCTCTTGTGAGTTGTGTTTCTCTTTCTTTCTTTCTTTCTTCCTTTTTTTTTTTTTTTTTTTGAGAGATTTTTGCTATGGGACATGTGTACTTTCTGGAGAAACCGAGACAGAGAGACAGAAAGTGAGAAATCACCCCCATGGGGGAGGGTGACCACATTATAATCCCTTCTTTATTCTCTTCTTCAGATTTTGGGCACATGTGCCCAGCATGAGTTTTAAGCCGCTGGGTCCTGGAGTTGAACTACGGTCAGCCATGTAGGAGGCCAGCTACATAACCATTTTGCCATCTGCTGTTCCCGTTGTGTTCCTATTTCTATAAAACTGAGGTCTCATCTCTTACAGGGCTGATGTGGAGACTGAAGGAGAAAATCTGTTCTTGGTTTAATAGCTGATGTAATAAGCACACAATTTTATTGACAGTAGCAAATTTGTCCAGAAATGCAATATAAACAAATGAAATCTATTTCTTTACAAGCAATATATTCGTACATATTTATTGTACTTACAGACTCAGTAGATATATACCTGTACGATAACAAAGTCTAGAATATTTGCTTTCTTCAGTTGCCACTAGGGTCTTATATCAATAAGTACTTATTTGAAACAAAGGATGCCACTGAATACCTAACTAAATCTCAGACACTTTATAGTTTCATGGTCACAGTTTGTCTGCCTTCAGAAATGGAAGTATAGCGGCCAAGTGCCCTGTGCACCTGATTTACTTTACATACTACAGTGCAGTTTTTGTAGTGTTTGTCGCTGTTGCTGCTTTGAGGGGAATGGAGTACCAAAAATGTCATAGGCAAAAAAGACATTATGGCAGGGTAGAGCTTGGGGACACCATCTAACAGGCTGTAACTCTTTAGGCAATCATGCTGAAGGTCCAGTTTTCCCTCAATTTAACAGGACAGTGGGTGCATCTCTAAGATCTTGAATGACTTATAAATTTCTCTATATTAATATGTAATCTTGGGTCTTCTCACACATTCTGTATGCATCCTGGTGTGATAAGTATAATGATTTCTTTTTAATCTCCTCTGAATATCCTATCCTGACAAGCAGGAATAGTAAGTACTCTTTGAGAATATTTTGATTTACCCACAATGCTGAGTAGAGTACTTTGCTCAGTAAACATTTATTGCATTGAATGGGACATCCTAGCAAACAAAAATCTGCATCAGTCTGTCTCCACATTTTTTCATCTAAGTGAGTAACTCAAAAGAGTCCATTGCCATGGGCTTCTTTGACAGGCTAGTGAAAGCAATAAGCCTCTTTTCAGAATGTGTCACTAAAGGATAAAAGGAACATATCCGAGACTATGAAAAACAAACAAAAAATTGTACTGGAATGCAGTCATCAAAGCATTAAAGAACGGGCCAGCAGATGGTGTAGTGTTTACATTCACAGAACTCCCACATGGTCAACAGTGGTTCGAGTGCCAGACTCGGTGGCTTGAAAATCACACCAGGCATATGTTCATGCATGCCCAAGATCTCAGGAAGAGAATGGAGGAGAAGGGATTGCGACATGGCCATCCTCCCTGAGGGGGTGATTTCTTACTTTTCCTCTCACCATCTCTATCTTTCTCTCTGACAAACACATGTGCCCCAAGGCAAAAACTTTAAGAAACATATTTATGATATTAAATAATGAGAGCTAGTGAAAGGTCAAATAATTTCTAACTATATTTCAACAGATCTGCACCACTGTAATAATAATTTAAAAAAAAAGCCATTTCTAATAGTTTGTCACCTACATTGAAGTTAATAAAATGTCTTATTTTTTTCTATGTTCATCCCAAGTCACCAACTTATAAATGCCTTGGACTCAGGTTAAGAGTCATTGCCCAGGGATCAGCAAATGGTGTAATGGTTATGTCACTGGATTCCCACATAGCAACTGTGGGTTGAGTCCTGGACCCAGCGGCTTAAACACATTAAACACACTGGGCGTGTGTGCATGCATGCCCAAAATTGTGAGAGGAGAATGGAGGAGAAGGGATTGTGGTGTGGCTATCCCCTCTGGGGGGTTATTTCTCGCTTTCTGTCTCTCTCTCTCTCTGGCAAGCACGTGTGCTCTATAGCAAAAAAAAAAAAAAAAAAAAAGCCAGCCAGTGGCATGGTGGTTAAGTTGGCTGCTGGATCCCACATGGTCGACTTCAGGGTTTGTGTCCCAGATCCAGCAGATTGAAAACCATGCCTGGTGCATGTGCATGTGTACCCCAAATCTCGAGAGAATGGAGTAAAAGGGATTGCAGCATGGCCATCCCACTGAAGGGGTTATCTCTCACTTTCCCCCTCTCTCTGTTTCTCTCTGGTGAGCACACTTGCCCTACAGAAAACAAACAAACAAAATCTAAAACCCATGTGAGATCATAACGATTAAAGTTCAAAAATTAAATGAAAAAAGCCCAAGACCTGGAAATCAGCTAATTCATAGTTAGAAGGTAGCTGTGCCTGTTAGATCAACGTTGATCTAACATTTTTTTTGTCCTAACAGAAAACACATGATAAGTAAGTAGAGAAATGAGATGGCTGTTGCAGACATGTCCTGGTAAGTGTTCAAAACTAGAAAACTTAATATTGTGATAGTCCAAGTACAGCTTATGTTCAGAAAATATTCATCTAATACTAATATCATTTCCATTTTGGACAATGAACATGTTACTTGGAACTTGCTGAAAGCTTGACAAGTGTCTGTAAGAGGTCAGAATCTTAAAATAAAACTTAAATTAAGAAGAAAACTAGTAAAGAGCCTTCTGAGGAAGACTAACAGGCTTAATTGTATTTGATTCACTCCAGTCATATCATTTATTAAAAACTTTATTTTATTTATGATAGAGAGCATATCCATGTGCACACATGCACAAGAGAATGAGAGAAAAACAAACACTTGACAGGGTCCCATCATGCCACGATCCCTTTCTGCCAGCCTTCCAGCTCATCAGGATATTGGGCACATGTGTGCACATTTGGTATGTTTCACGTTGACTGGGCTGGGGGATCTGAACTCATGGTTGGCATGTGGCTTCCAGCACTGCAGTTCAGTACACAACTGACTGTGTCACCAAGGCTGGGCCTACTCATCTCATTTTTCACGAGCTTTAACAGAGTATGTATAAAAAGAAATAGAAGTGACCACTAGCCTACAAAAATCCCTACAATTATAATCCCAGGAGTTTTAAAAGTAGTTCTTCAATGACAGTTATAGTTTCAAGACCCAAGAAACAAGCTAACAAAGTATGTGTTTGCATATAGAATTTTTCATATGAGGACTATTTCAAAGTGTATTAAAAGCTGTTTGTGATATTTCAAATAACTGGAGACAATCCAGAGACCCTTTTAGCTAATCTTTAGTCCATAAAAAGATGTTTGAAGTAAACACATGTTAAGAAATGATTCAACTTATTGGCAAACAGGTAAAATCATTCTATATTTGCTTTTATCTCAAGAGGAAAGGATATTCCGAGCCTGGATATCTTCGTTAAAACCTGAAGGTTACATACAATTACTAGATTCCAAAATGCTCTGCTATATAAAAATGATTCTGATATTTTATCTGCTGAAAGAAGATAGCACGCAATGCTGAAGTCATTTGTAATTGCTTCAAAGACAGAGAATATAAACACGTGTAATTTCTACATTACAGATACTGCTTTAATGGGAATAAAATGGGCTGACTTATCAACAGCCACTTTCCTTTTAAGTAATTAGACACCAAACACCATTTCTGAATCTTAAAATCCAAATTCCTTCCTGTGCAATATTCATCTTTGCTAAAAGACAAAAAAATAGTTGCCAGTTCCTAACCATATGTAACTGTTCATGTACTAAAGAACTTGTTTTTCTTACCTGCCGTAATAGAAAAACAAAAACAAAAACAGAAAAACAAACATGGTTGCGGCTATTTCTCCTGCCTGTTTTCTCCCAACAATCCAAACTATTGAACACATACCTTTGACTAGCATAGACCTTATCATGAATACAGCCAAGAGGGGGTAAATATAAGGTAAAGAGGCAGAGCAATTATTTCATTCACTGTTCTATATTAGCACAGACAAAAGTCAAATGACAGATCCCATAGGAGGCCAGAAAAATGAACAAATGTGTCAATGTGCAGTAAATTGTCAATTCTTTTACCAAATGAGTAGTTACATAATTTAATAAAGGTCTTAATACCCTTCTGTGAAGAAAGGCATTGTCTAATCTTGCAGCCAGATGTGAATTCATGATTTAGAAAACCAAAGTGCTTATTCGACTAATTAACCATCTCTGAAGTTAACATGTACCCTTTAGGAAGCTTTTTAGCTGCAAAACTAGTGATCTACACACAACACACGTAAGTCGTTGGTTTCTGTTCCCCAGTTAGTAGCATTCGCTTTGTATCATTCTGGTTGTTTTCAGGGTGGCCTCACACATGGTCCCCTAACTCTTGCCTCTAGCGGGACATTTTCTCAAGTTCTGCAATGCAGTTTTGAGCATTAAAGCAGGCCTGCAATATCGAATGGTTTGTATTTCTTTCTGAAAGTGTATGAAGCATTACAAAGAACTAGATAGGCACGGATTGTAAACACACATGGAAATCTATGTGCAGTGTGTTTTCAATTATTCTAATTATCATAAAGGTTGTTAAAATGTTTTCTTTTATATAATACAAAAGGAGAACATAATGGAATTTCAGTTTGTAGTCTGTCTACAAGTACTATATAAATTTTAACTGTTAGTGGCAGAAATGTCTTTCAATTTTACTTACTGTATTTATTTTCCCTTGAAAACTTGCTGCATGGAAAAGTTTCTGAGTTGGGTTTTGCAGAATGGAAAAACATAAACGAAGCAAGAAAAATAATGGGTGGTGGTAAATGTTGCCGTGTGTAAATTAAATTTCTAATGGCATAATTGGTGGGTTTCTTCTTTTCAACAAGTAAGCTTGCTTACACAGATTAAGGTTTATTCCTGTGGAAACTTGGCACACTTCGCAGTTTGCTCATTGTACTTTGTCTTCCAGTATCTGAGTCGATACGAAGGTTGGACTTGGTTTCGAATACATGAACTTCTACTCAAAGGAAATGTTAGCTCAGCAGGTGCTCAGGAAACCTGGCTGTAGACAAGAGTGTGCTTTCTTTCTTTCTTTTTAAAAATTTTTTTAAATTTAACTTTATATATATATATATATATATATATTTCATTTATTTTTTTGAGAGGTTTTTGCTATAGAGCACATGCACTCGCAACCTCTGCCCTATCCAACCCTCCTCCCACATTGTCTCTGGTATCCATGGTTGCTTTCTATGACTCCTCCCCACTTAATTGATTTGCTAATGAACTTAATTAGTCTAAATATTTCCAATAGCAAGAATGTGCTTTCTTTTTCAATAGAATACATCTTCCTTTGGCATTCTTGATAATGATTTGTCCTTTCTTTTGTACATAACTATGCCTCTCAGTTTATTTCATAAAGACATTCAACATTTCTGAGTTTCTTGTTAAAGATAGTCAACATTTCTTAGTTTCTTTTAGTAACTTTAAATCATTGGGAATACAATGGAAGCATTCAGATGGATTTTTTTTTTTTTTACTTGGAGGACAATGGTACACACCATTGATGTATTTAACAGGCAAGAATTTTTTTCTAGATCTAAATATACACAAATCATCGAAGGGTAAAATGACTTTCTGAATTATTAGATTTAGGAGTATTTTCTGATGTAAATACGTTAGGACATGGAAGTCTGCTGTTTCAACTGCTATGTAACCAAAAGGGAAAGATCGAGACTTTTCTGGTTCTTCAAAATCCAGAGAAGGCATTTATTAAGAACTTTATCCATGCCACTTTTATGTCGTTAGGATAAAATGAAGTATGCAAAGCCTACAATTGTTAGCACAAATATAGCTAATCTCCTATCATCAGAAACGCTCAAGGCCCATCTATTGACTGAGTGAGATGACTCGCATGGAACCCTGGATGGCAGAGTCTATGTTCATCAGCTTCAGCACCCATAGACTTTTATGATTCCTTCATTCTGTTCTGTGGTTTCAAACTCTCCCATGACTCAGGCAAATTACTTGACAGATGTGTCAAGAGAGTCAAACATTTTAAGAGGTTTTGGCTGGGTCGTATAGCCACTAGCAGAAGAAATAGATGCAGTAGGCCAATGAATGACTGATAGGTCAATAAAAAACTTTTACTTCACTTATACTACATGGTACAATATGTGTACATTTATCGATTTAAACACCTTTGTAATTCAAAAATGACCTGAAGCAGTTTATACTACTAAATTCAAAGACATAAATTCCAAAACATAAAATAAAAATTATTGTTTCCTTTGTTCATTGAATCGAGGAAACCATGTTATATAAACTTGCAGTTATATAAAAAACTTAACTGTACACTTAATGCCACTGAGACAAAACATGGAACGTACAGTGTCATCTAGATTCCATTGTATAACAAAGGTAAGAATGAATTCAATGAATGTTTAAATGGCACAATAGACTCATTAATAATTTGAAGAATGTAGATAAGAAAGCTTAATATATGTGAAACTATATTCCTAAATGATAAAGTGTTTCTTATTTTGTTTTTCAAAATGATTAAAAACCTCATTCCATAAAACCATTCCTAAGGCTATCATGTAGGAAGCACACACCACTCGTGGATGGACAATCTACATTTGAATATACCCTTAGAGTCATTTTACTGTCTATCACTGAATGCTATTTACAAGAACTGCAGTATTTAAGATGGGATAGAAAATTTAATTGACTGGCCTTATTGAATGCCATGGTCTATAAGAAGATTTTTGTGCTTTCATTTGAATGCTTCACCTGTCTCTGTACTGTTTTATATATAGATATAGTCAGCAGGTGGTGTGATGTTTAAGGCACCATGTCCCACCATATGGCCAATTCTATGGTTTGAGTCCTGGACCTATGGACTTGAACATCACGCTGGGCAGATGTGTGCATGTTCTCAACATCTCTAGATGAGAATGAAGGAGAAAGGATTGTGGTGTGGCCATTCCCCTTAGGGGGTGATATCTTACTTTCCCTCTTCCTCTGTCTCTCTCTCTCTCATGATATCTTACTTTCCCTCTTCCTCTGTCTTTCTCTCTCTCTCTCTCTGGCAAGTGCATACACCCTATGGCAAAAATCTACAGAAAAAATATATATAGTGTATAACATGTTAACTTGTACTATAATAAATTAATATTCATGCTTGCACATATATATGTATGTGATCATGTGTCCTTTAATGACAGGGACCCATTTTGAGAAACACCTAGCTTAAAATCCAAACACATTGTATAGTTGTATGAAAATATTTTCTTCATTATGTCCCTGTTCTATAAGATCTTACTGTTTTTAAATTTTGACTTTTCAAACATTTTGTTAAAAACTAAATAAACAATCACATTAGCTTGGGCTCGTACAGGGTCAAGTTCATAGATATCACTCCCTCTAATCTCTTCTTCTTGTCTCACTGAAAGGTCCAGATGAACAAAAGCAGTAAGGGAAACCAGGCTCAAGAGAAAATGATACAATCAAGAGCTTAAGTAGCAAATGTATGAGGTTGCTGTTGGCATAACACAGCATACTATTTTGCAGTTTACAGTGTAACCATTTTATAACTAGAAGGAGTTCTAAAATAATGACAAGTATAATATAATAAACACATAACCAGTAGCAGTCACCCCTTATCAAATATTATGTATTATATACTTTTATATGGCTGGTGCTGCAGTAGGTTTGTTTATCCCAGCACCACCACGAACATGTGAATAATACATTACACTATGATGTTAGGATAGCCACACTATCATAGACAATAGGAATATATCAGCTCCATTAGCTCTTTGTTTTTTAGAGAGATTTTTTGCTATAGAGTATGTGTTCTCACCAGAGATACAGAGAGAGACAAAGAGACAGAAAGAGAGAAATCACTTCCCAAGGGAGATGGCTATGCCACAATCCCTTGTCCTCCACTCTCCTTTCAGGATCTTGGGCATGCATGCACACACACCTGGCGTGAGTTTTAAGTTGCTGGATCTGAGCCTGGAACTGTGTCAACTATGTGGGAGTCCAGTGACCTAACCATTACACCATCTGCTGGTCCTACCAGCTCCATTATAATCTTATGGGACCATTATCACCTATACAGTCGGTTGTCCACTGAAATGCTATGCAGTGCTGCAAGACTGTATATATTTGTATACATATGTGTATAGACCTGTCTGTGTATGTGTGTGCATATTTCATAATACTACCTAACGATCCTACTTTTTTGTTTTGGAGAGTTGTTTTCTTCTTTTGGGGAGGGGGGCTGTAAGGCATGTGCGCTTTTCTCAGAGAATGAGAGAGATGCAAAGAGCGGTAGTGAGAAATTCCCTCTGGGGAGGCGAGGTGATGGCCATGTTGCAATCCCTTCTCCTCCATTCTCCTCTCAGAATTTTGGGCATGCATGCACACATCCCCAGTGTGTTTTAAGCTTCCAGGTTCTGGACTCAAATGTTGTTGGTCATGTGGCAGTCCAGCACCTTAACCACTACGCCACCTGCTGGCCCAAATGATGATTTTTGAAGTATATGGTATATATTATGTAGACTATTAGAATAGCTTTATTGCCACTGAAAAGATTATAGACTTCAAAAATATGATATAACTCTGATTTAAACTTGGAACAAATCATAATTTTATAAAAATGAAAGCAGGTATAGAAATAGTTACAATGTAATATAACTAAAGATATGTCAGCTTTATATATTTATATATATATATATATGCACATACATACATACTGATTTAATTCTCAGAAACATACTCTGGAGTTTTTTTTTACTATTTTCTAAACTGTTATTGACTACATATTCACTATTTCTATGCTATTTTTTGCTTTTATCTTGCAGTCATTTTTAATTTTTTTAAAGCATTGTAAAAACTGAAACTCAGAATGTGTAGATATCTTATTCAAGGTTACATGACTAGAGACTCTAAAATTGGACATCCATTCATTTTTATCCTAACACTCAAGTACTTCCACTCTGCATTATCGTCTCTCATTCTTTCAGGGTAGTGGACAGAAAGTTAGAGCAGCACTCATGCTTGGTGGCTTGGCCTGCATTGGAAGTACTCTCGCATTAGTGAACCGTTTCTGTCAGTGCCTTTGATTTGAATCTGTAATGTGACTACTTAACTACCCCAACTTTTTCTGACTTGTTATAAAAAGAAACTAATGGTGGCTCATGTACCCTGTAGCTGATGAATAAAGAGCTGATGTCATCAGGGAAATGAGTTTTCAAACAACTTCCTGAAGCTGAAATTTCAAAGATGCTTTAGGATTCTTTCAGAAAAATATTTTTCTCTTAAAATATGATTCCCAACCCATTGAGTAATTAGGTAGAAAAGAGAGAACATAAGCAACTTGTGAATAATAGACTCCGGACATTCCCTATGCATTTTTTTAATTAAGTTTTTAAATTTTTATTTACATTTAATCATTGTATTTTTTTTTCCTTTTTTTTTTTTGGAGAGGTTTTTGCTATAGGGCACGTGCGCTCGCCAGACAGACAGAGAGAGACAGAGAGACAGAAAGCGAGAAATCACCCCCCAGAGGGGATGGTCACGCCGCAATCCCTTCTCCTCCATTCTCCTCTCGGGATCTTGGGCACGCATGCACACGCGCCAGGCGTGAGTTTTAAGCCACCGGGTCTGGGACGCGAACCGTGGTCAACTACGTGGGAGTCCAGCGACATAGCCATTACACTAACTGCTGGTTCCCAATCATTGTATATTTTTAAAAGCATATGATGTACGTTCTCAAAATGTAAATTCATTGCATGTTCAGCAAGTCATATTACCATACACAATAACTTTCCATTCTTGTGTTTTTAATTTATTTTTTTTACATTTTCCCACAAATATTTACTTTACATATCAGAAATAAATTTTTGCTCATACCCCATAGTTCTTGATAGTTAATAGATAAAACACTTTCAAAGTTTCAAAAAACCGAATTTTAAAGATAACTTTCAAAATAATTGTCATAATTTTGTTTATGATTCTGTAATAACAGACACAGTATAGTTTTAAATATTTTGGAAAAATTATTTACATGTCAACTACTCAAACTGTCAAAAAGCAAATACCCAACACATAATTCACACATGAACCTTCCCAACTCAGAACCTACCAAGTATTTTGTGGTGTACCATCTGCTAGCAAAGATCAGTCTCTTTTTCTTCCTTCAAAGTCTTCCTCAAGGTAATCCTCTGGTTGTGGCTGCTGTTTTGCACTCTCTACTGATTACAATGCCGGACTGGAAAATCCAGGTTATTTTATTGTATGAGTTCTTTCATATAGCTTCTCTAATCTTCTCTGCCAGGCAGAACTGTTATGGTGCCAGGCAATCTTTCCAAGAGCTTCTGTTGGCTTTCTTGAGATCTACCTTAGTTCCATAGCTTTCTAGTCATATCTTCAGATTCCTGTCAAAGCCTTGGCAATAAAGAGTATTTACAATTTCTCATGCAAGGCAACATGTATTATTGAACTTATGCAAATAAATGTTCTGCTACAAAATAAGAATACTCATAAATATTTTCCAATTCCAGATGGGTCAGGAAGGAAGAAAAGTTTGTTTTAATTTTAAAAAACAAACAAATGGACAAAAACCATTTTACAAATTGCTGAACTTATCAACAGCTCAAAAGAAAGCAAAATCCTTAAATCTGGAGAACAAAGCATAGAATAAAATCAGTAATGTTTTAGTCAAAAGTCATGAAACTCTATTTCACCAGTTCAGTCTCATGTAATTAATCTCTTTTCTGTTGAATTTGCAGTGGTACTGTGCAGTCGTCCCTTTTAAATGCTACAAGTTAACATTCAATGTTGTTATTGATATTTCTGGGATTGTCTCTATCATTTAAGTTGGTCATTTTCTTGGTTGCTTTTTGTTATCTCATTTCTATTTTTTTTTCTTTTTTTTTTTTTTTTTGAGAGGTTTCTGCCATAGGGCATGTGTACTCGCCAGAAAGACAGAGAGAGAGAGATAGAAAGCTAGAAATCCCCACGGGCGATGGCCACATCACAATCCCTTTTCCTCCATCCTCCTTTCGGGATCTTGGGCATGCTTGCACATGTGCCTGGCGTGAGTTTAAGCCACTGGGTCCAGGACTTGAACTGTGGTCGACTACATGGGAGTTTAGCAACACAGCCATTATGCCAACTGCTGGTCTCTTGTTCTCTCATTTCTGCCTGTCTCTCTTTAGTTTCTCTGGTATAGCACTCCTTTCGGAACTTCTTGAAGGGACCAGCTATTGATCCTTCCGGACACTTCCTATTTTGAATGGGTTAGATTATCTAGCCCCTAAGAGATGAGCCAGGTATTCTTGTGATGACATTTTTTTTTAGAATGATTTAGTTTTATTTGTTGTTATTATTATTATTGTTATTAATTTGACCAGAGAGAGAAAGGGAAAGTGGGAAAGCAAGCTGCCAGGTCCAGGAGTTGATCTGTGGCCAGCCATGTGAGAGTCCAGTGCCTTAACTACCATACCACCTGCTGGCCCCGCTGTGATGATATTTATAAGATGCTTTGTACCTCTTAGAAAGCCTTATTCTAGAACTTCTTTTGGACTAGATGGAATATCCAATGTTGACTTCCACTTCTCTAACTCCTTTTTTTTCTTTTTGGAGAGGCTTTTTTGCTATATGGCACATGCACTTACCAGAAAGACAGAGAGAGACAGAGAAATAGAAAGAAAGAAATCACCCCCCAAGTGGGGATGGCCACGCCGCAATCCCTTCTCCATTCTCCTCTCGGGATCTTGGGCATGCATGCACTCGTGCCTGGCCTGAATTTAAGCCATCGAGTCCAGGACTCAAACTGCGGTCGATTCCATGGGAGTCCAGCGAAATAGCCATTATGCTAACTGCTGGTCCCCACTTCCCTAACTCTTGTTCCTACAGATGTACTCTCTGGTTAAGTAATATTTTTTCACTGCATTTCTCTATTTAATATTTAGATATCTCAGAGTTGTTTTGTTGTTATTTCTTTTTGAGAGGTTTTTTGCTATAGGGCATGTGGGCTTGCCAGAAAGACAGAGAGAGACAGAGAGACAGAAAGTGAGAAATCACCCTCCAGAGCGGATGGCCATGCTGCAGTTCCTTCTCCTCCATTCTCCTCTTGGGATCTTGGGCACACACACACATGCGCCCAGCATAAGTTTAAGTCACGGGGTCCAGAACTTGAACCACAGTCGACTACAAAGGAGTCCAGCGACATAGCCATTACGCTAAGTGCTGGTCCCTAGATATCTCAGTTTTATATGAGAGTCTTAGAAGTCTAGCTCACATTAGCTTGGGGGACTTACATAGGCATCATAGTATATTAGTGCTTAGATTACTTTGCAGTTGTGGCTCCTTTTAAAGACACAGTGATTGACCTACAGACCCCTAATTAATTGTCCGTGTACTCTGGATATGTTATTTTACACCTCCACACACACGTGATCAGAAGTATACCTAATCAAACTCAGCAATGACATAAAATACCACAGTATTTATTGAATTGAGATAAAATTTCACATATTAATTTCTATTTATTTATTATAATTTCTATTTATTATTAATTTCTATTTATTTTAGTTAACTACAAATAATATATGTGTGGTGTTTAACACAACTTTGTTAATATTTTCTCATATTTATTTCTGTTAGGCTCTTGTATATTATAAGAAAATAATTGATTATGCAGTCATCTTTTTAGTCTTGGCATCTCTACAACTTTCCAATATCTCTAGAAAAAAATGCCCAAGTCTACTTTTTTCAGTCAGGGAATCTAGGCAAGATCCCAGTTATCTCTTTATGGTCTTCCTTATTAAAAAAAAATTCAATTTGACAACTGACTAGAGAGGATTTTCTACAGCCCCAAGTAAATGAGGAATAGAAAAATGCTGTTAAATGGTTCTGTTTCTATTTAGTCTATATTATATATCAGTGCAGTTTAATAGAGCAGTAACTCTTTCCTTGTGGAATACGGACTTTGTTCTTTGTAAGTATTAAAACTGAAGTGTTAGAAACATAAACCAGCATTCTTACTGGGCTGGTTTTGCTCAATTGTGACATTATTCTAAGATTTGCCAACGGGGGGGGGGGGGGGGGGGGGAGGGGGGGGGGGGGGGGGGGGGCTGTATTAATCATAGAAAAATTGAGACTATTTGTCTGGTTCTCAGTTATCTAGGTTAAATCTCAGGATGTCTGTGAGACTGCATCCGTATCAAAACACTTCTTCTGCCTGGACCTTCTTTAACTTCTGGCCAGATTGTGTTCCTAAAGGAAAGGGAGACTCATTTATTTTTTTGTGTCCACATAGCTGTATTTGGGATTGATTCCCATCTCAGAGATGTCTTTCTGGATGATAAGATTGCTTTGAGGAACCATTAAATTCCTTTTGAAAATTGGAATAGGATTTGGATGGTAACATAACTCTTACTCATGCTCAGATCAGTAACCTTATGTCGGTAGGATCTCCATCATCATCATCCCTGTGTTCCCAGAACTTACCACAAGAACTCTGATTTCTGGGCTCTTGGTAAACTTTCTTTCTCCTGAAAGAAAGAAATTCTCTTTTTCCACAGCACTCTAGCTTGTGGGTACATGCACCTATACATGGTATGTTTTCAGTCCTACCGAGGTCCAAACCCAAGGTCAGCCACGGGGCTTCCAACAGTGCAGTTGTATGCTACTGACTATGCCACCAGACAGGGCCCTGGGCTGTGAATTTTGAAGGAAAAAGAAATATTGACGAAGTTTCCAAGGACATTAGTGCCATACTATAGAGGGTGCTGGAAACTATTGTGTTCAATGAAGACCTCTGTAAGATGCTATTTAGATATTGCCTCACCCTACCTCCTGCACCAAAACTGGAGCATGACTTCTTTAGTGTGTGTAAGCAAGGGTCCTTGCAGTCAAGTTCTCAGAAATCCTAGCTCTGGGCTATCTCTCCTTTGCACTTATTACTTGATTCTGTTCTACTGACTTCAGAATATCCTAAAACTGAGTTTCATGAATCTCCATTCTCTGTAAAATGATTTATGATGCCTAATTCAATTGTTCCATCTGGTTTGTGGTATAAAAATAAAGAAGACCATCAGGAATTTGTTAAGATATTTTCTTTTCTTTCTTTCTCTCTTCCTTCCTTTCTTTCTTTTTTCTTTGTTTCTTTCTTTGTTTCTTTCTTTCTTCCTTTTTTTTTCTTTTGCTATAGGGCATGTGTGCTAGCATGAGACAAAGTGAGAAAGATAGAGAGAAAGTAAAAAATCACTTGCCCGGGGGGATAGCCATGCCATGATCCCTTCTCCATTCTTCTCTTGAAATCTTGGCATGTACACACACACCCCGTTGTGATTTGTTTCAAGCCGGCAGGTCTGAAACTGGAACCATGGAGTCAGCTACCTTGAATCCAGTGCACGTACCCCACCATGAGGTTCCAAATTACATGAAACACTAGATTGTTTCTCCCCAAAAATGGTTTCCCAGTCCACTTTTTAAAACTATTGTCATGTTTCTTAGTGGTGGGGAATTGGGATTAATAAAGTAGGTAGCTGAGAAAGAACAAAAGGACATTTTAGGAAAAAAATTGGTATGAGGAGTGATAAAATGCAATTTGGAAATGACCTAAACTAAGCACCAATGATCGATTTACCATATCTTTGTGTCTATTTATTACTCTAAGTGCTTTTGAAACTTCCTAATTAAAAGTATATGGGAATAGAGAATTTAGAAATAAATCCTTATTGATTGTTTTTGACGAAGACACAAAGATAATTCAATAACAAAAGGATGGTCTTTATGTTTTTTCTACTTTTTATTTTCTATTGCCAGAGTGCACATGAGGGAAACAGAGGTAGACAGAACGAGAGAAAGAAAAGAAAGCACCCTAAAAAATGATGTGGTCACACTCTAATCCCTTTTAGTCCATTTCTTCATCCCGTTGTGATTTGGTGCATGTAAGCACATGTGCCTGGTATGTTTTTAAAACCTCCTTGCCAGGCATTTAAACTTTAGCTGGCCATGTGGAATCTGGCTCCCTTTTCTACTAAGTTTAGGGGCCAGCCCTGAAGAACAGTCCTTTTAACAAATTGAATTTGTTAAATGGGATAATGGAATATCCATGTGCAAAAAGAAATCACTTAAGACTTTTATCCTGTTCTATATACAAATGCTAATTCAAAATGAAGTATACATTTAAATGTAAGAGTTAAAATTATAAAACTTCCTAGAGGAAAACTAAATGGAAGAAAAAGTACTGTACCTGTAGGTTTGGCAAAGATATCTTATTTTTTATTTATTTATTTTTTTTGGAGAGGTTTTCGCTATAGGGCGCGTGTGCTCACCAGATAGACAGAGAGAGACATAGAGACAGAAAGCGAGAAATCACCCCCCAGGGGGGATGGTCACGCCACAATCCCTTCTCCTCCATTCTCCTCTCGGGATCTTGGGCACGCAAGCACACTCGCCCGGCGTGAGTTTTAAGCCACCGGGTCCGGGACGCGAACCATGTCGACTACGTGGGAGTCCAGCGACATAGCCATTACGCCAACTGCTGGTTCCCAAGATATCTTATTTATAATAACCAAAACAAATTCTATTAAAAAAACCCACAAAACTTAAACTTCATCCATCTTTAAAATTTGCTCTTCCAAATATCTAGTTAGTAAAACAAAAAGATAAACTGCGTAGTTGGATATCATATATGTAAACCATAATTCTGATAAATGACTTGTATTAAGAATGTTAAAAAAAACTCTTACATCTTGATAAATAAAAAGATAAACAATCTATCAATGCTCAACATATTAATGTAGACGTTTCACTAGAGAATATACAGGAAAAGTTAATAAGTACCTGCAAAGATGCATGCCTCCCATTGTTAGCTCTAACTGTTAGTGAGGATGTGAAGCAATTTGAACCATCATGCATTCCCAAAGGAATGCAAAAAAAAAAAAAAAAAAAAACCACTTCATAAAACACTTTGGCCATTTCTTAAAAATTGGTCTTGTACTAACCATCCAGCCCAGCAATGACTCTCCTACTCACAAGACACACGAGCATAGGTTCACACTAAGGCATGCACTCAGACAGTTCTGGCAACATTACTTATAACAGTTCAAACCTGGAATGCATCCTATGGACTAGTGAATGAAGACACAAAGTGGTATATTTGTATAACGCAATAAATAAGAATAGCAATAGAGAGAAATGAACTTCTGATTAATGAAACAGCATGGATGAGCCTCAGGAATATTATGCTGACAGAAAGACAGACCAAAAAAGAGAACGTATTGTATAAATTTATTTATGAGGAGTTTCTAAAACAATTTAGAGACTCAGAAAGCAGATCTGTAGTTACCTGAAGCCAGTAGGGGGAGCAGGATTGATTGCCCATGGGCATGAGAGAACCCTTGGGGTGATAAAAAAGTTCTGAAATTGCATTGTGGTAGTGGTTTCCCATCTGTATACATTTAATAAAAAAAAAATCACCAACTGTTATATTTACAATTGGTGAATTTTATGGTACATAAATGATACCTTAATGACGATATTAAAAAATTTTAAAAGCATGCAGAAGGCAAGTCTCTACTAACACAGCTCTGTTTTTGGTAATCTTAAGAATAAGCAAACATTGATGCCTATTAGGAATACAATGTTTATAGAAAACGGTGAGTGATTTATTTCTGTCTGTAAAAATTATTTCAACATCTAAGATTGCATTGTTTCCTCACCGATGGCAAGTAAACCTCGGTGGGCTATTTTCCCATAAACTAAATCCAAGGAACATTTTGCCTACCCTGGATTTTCTGTAAATTTACCTAGTGAATCAAGTAATTTATGATATTAATTTTTTTCTTAATATCCTATACCAACGATTATTTTTATGTGTCAAGGACTGTTTTTGAAGCGTTATGTGCAAATTGCACATAAATTGCTTTAAAAATCTTGAATGAAGTCTAGAAGGGAATAAGTAACAGAAATCCCATTTTTAGAAATAAACTAAAAATAAAGATCAGCCTCTCAGTTAAATATTTTTTTTCCTCCTCAGACTATACTTTTTCATTTTGACTTATTCTAATAGAGGAGATTTCAAGGCAGATGCAAAGAAAGGAAGGAGAATGGAGTATTTCAGAAAACCTTCAATGAGAAATGAATGCAACTTTTTGTTTGACTGATTTTTGACATGTTGCTTTATTCAGCTGTTTTAATTCAGCAGAACAAAATAGATCCATTTTTAAATACCAGGCACTTGCTTTGTCATACCCTTCCCCAAATGAGCCTTTCACAATCTAGCTTTCATTTGGTTTTAGCTAGCTAAGGTTTATCAAAATCCAGTTCAAGTCAGTGTTCATAGAGCGTAAAAGACAGTGTTTGAGAGGAAAAGGCAGCATCTGCTATTCTGTAGTTAATATATATCATGCACGTGTTAAGAAAAAGTATGCTAGTGCCAAGAAAGCTTTTGTCAGGAAACAATCCATAAAAGAGAATGAAATCGTGTTCTCATGAAAATGTTTCGGTTTGGAGATATAACCCGATGGAAATGAGGAGGATGAGAGGATTAAGTTGAGGGAGCGTAAGTGCCAAAGGCTAACAGTTCTGAGTAGGGAGTGTGCATGTTGGAAAACCGAGGACTAGAGTAGCGGGGACAATCAGGGATGGAACATAGTGACTTTACCATAGACTCAGCTTCCTCAAAGAACTAGTATGGTTTCAGTGAGAATATTTGTAAGCTGGGGATGCAGGCTAAGGATGCAATCCTGGGCTTTTATGTTACTAGCTTTTAGTATTTACTATTAGTTGAGGCTAAATGACAAATATCTTTTTTACTTATTTTAGAGAGAAATGTTTCTATAGGGTATGTGCGAGAGACAGACAGAGATAGAAAGAGAAAAAGAAAGCAAGAAATCACCCCGTGGAGGGGATGGCCACACCACAATCCTTTCTCCATTCTCCTTTTGGGATTTTGGGCACACATGCCTGGTGTGAGTCTTAAGCTATGGTCGACTATGTGGGAGTCCAGCAAAGTAATCATTATGCCATCTGCTGGTCCTGACAAATATCTTTATGTAAGTAATTTTGTTTTTGATCATCATTTGCAATGTTACATTAGAACATAAACTTGTTGAAGTTGATATCACAGTACTGTTTGATCATGTAGTTAGAAATCTACATACCTTAGGGGCAAGTAATGGTAAAGTGGTAACGTACCTGACCATACAAGGAAGAGGTCATGGGTTCACATCCCAGGACTTCCCTGGGCATGTCAGGGGTGCATGTGTGCAAGCGCCCATGGTCCTGGCTGGCTGATACTGGGGATGAATTAAGGTATGAAGATCCTATTGGGGGATGCCTGTCTCTCTGTCTCTCTCTCATGGAAGAAATAAATAAATAAATTTTAAAAAGAAATCTACATTGTTTAGATAAATCTATTGAGTAATTTGATATGTGAACTGTTAATAATGACTTGACCATTTCAATTCCACATTTCTTTTTTTTTTATGGGGGGGGGCGGGTTTGCTCTAGGGCGCGTGCGCTCGCCAGAAAGACAGAGAGAGACAGAGAGACAGAAAGCAAGAAATCACCCCCCAGTGGGGGGATGGCCACACTGCAATCCCTTCTACTCCATTCTCTTCTTGGGATCTTGGGCACGCACACACACACACACACGCCAAGCGTGAGTTTAAGTCACCGGGTCCGGGACTCGAACCACGGTCGGCTATGTGGGAGTCCACCAAAAAAGCCATTATGCTAACTGCTGGTCCCAATTCCACATTTCTTACAAGTTATTTTAGGTTCCAAAGATGAGCTCCTTGGCTCATTAATTTCTCATGTAGCTAAAAATTAGCACAGGAACCCAATAACTCCAAATTTTCCAAGACTTATCTATGCTTTCCGTCTCCTTTTTAAAAATAAATAAACTGACTTTTACTCTCTCAACATACAAGGAATTATATATAATTTTTGAAAAGAATATATAGTTTTTTAAACCTTATTTATTTATTTATTTACATTTACCCAGAGAAGGACAGAGTAAGAAAGAGAGAAGGAGAGGGAAAATAAGAAAGCAAGCCACCAGATCTGGGACTTGAACTGCAGTGGGCCATGTGGGAGTCCAGCATCCTTAACCACCACACCACCTGCTGGTCCCAATAGGAATTATATTAAGCATACAAATTGAGAAAACTTTGCCAGTCATTCATAATCTATATCAATCTGCTTTGAATTTTTTCTAGAGCATTATTCTACTTGGTTTTATAAAGCAGCATGCGAGAAGAAGACACTACTTATTTAACTGCACATTAAAAATTCAAAATTATGGGCCAGCAGGTGGCATAGCAGTTAAGGTGCTGGACTACCACATGGCAGACCATGGTTCAAGAATGGGGCCTGACAGCTTGAAACTCACTCTGGGTGTATGCCTGTGAGTGCCCAGAATCCCTAGAGGAGAATAGAAATAAGGAATTGCAGTGTGGCCATCACCACTTTGGGATAATTTCTCACTTTCTGTAGGGTGATTTCTCACTTTACATCTCTCTGTCTCTCTGTTTCTCTGGTGAATGCATTTGACCTAAAACAAAATCTCTTAAAAAATTATAATATGCATAGTATATAGCCCATGCTGTACAGACATAAGTTTAAATACAGTTAAATTTTTAAATAATTCCTTCCAGAACATCTCCCAAACATTCAGTATTATATTATAATGTGCCTTCAAGTCATGCAAAATAAAATCTGTCAGAGATTAGTGTTTATAATGTCAAAAGAAAGGAAAGGAGGCTAGTCCTGTAGAATAGTGGTTAAGCCCTGTGCCTAGATACTAGATCCCATGTGGCCTGCCAGTTTAAATCCCATCCCCAGAGGCTTAAAATGAATGCCAGGTACTTATGCATTAAATCCTGATGCAATGAAGAGATAAAGAAAAAAGGGTTGTGGTGTGATCATACCCCATTAGAGTGTGTTTCTCCCTCTTTTTCTCTCTCATGCATGCACATGTGCGCTAATGCTTGTGCCCTCTGGCAATTAAAAAAAAGAAGAAGAAGAAAGGAGAGAAAGGCTCAAGAAAACATGAACACACTTTCATGAAATAATTTATTTCTAGGAAAATACTTTTTATTTTCAAAAAAACATCTATTGCATATTGCAGAGCATGTGTGATATTGGGGGCAATGCAAGAATTAGGACCAGAGAACATAAAAAGAAAAGTCAGAAAGCTTGTAGAAAACAGAACTAAATAAGTTTATTTTGGTGCAAAAAATGTTAAAATCCACACAGCTTTTTCATAATACATATTTTTCATGAAATTTTTGAATAATTCTCATATTCTAATTAAAATGAATTTTATTCTTAAAGCTGGTTATGAATAATAGACTATTTTCTCATGTGAGACACAGATAAGATTTGGCAAAATTTAAAACTTAATTTTACTCCACACCATTTGGGAAATTGTTTGGTGAAATGGAATGGAGAAGTGGAAAAGGGCCAGCAGGAGGGGTTGACGTTAAGGTGTTGAACTTCCTTGTGGCCAACTGCAGTTCGAATCCTGGACATGGTGGTTTGAAATTCATGCCGGGTGCATGTACATGCACGCCCAGCAGCATGCGAGGAGAATGGAGGAACAGGGATGGCAGCATGGCCATCCCCACTGGTGGGGATAATTTCTTGCTTTCTGTCTCTCTGTCTCTCTGTGAGCACATACACCCACTAGCAAAGATCTCTCAAAATAAGAAGGAAGAAGAAAGAAAGAAAGAGAGAAAGAAAGAAAGAAAGAAAGAAAGAAAGAAAGAAAGAAAGAAAGAAAGAAGAGAGAGAGAAAGAGAGAGGAGAGAGAGAAATAAAGAGAGAAAAATTAAGAAAAGAAAGAGAGAGAAAGAAAGACAGACAAGGAAGGAAGGAAGAAAGAAGAGAAAGAAAGAAAGAGAAGAAAGATGAACAGCACAGAGGTAATACGGGATATCATACAGGTTTTTTGCTCCTCTTAGCTTTCTCTTTGGTGTCTAAAACATTAACATAGAGCAGACCATGGTTATGCTGGGTATTCTTCTTCAATGTTTTATTACTTTCTCTAAGCTGACAGCAAAATACTCTCGAAAGTTTATTCAATATTAGACTCTAATGGTCTTAAGTCTCAGGGAAGTTGGTAATTGCTTTGCAAATACTAAAGATAGAAATGACATTTTTAAAATCTAGATTTTATTCTTTCTGGTTTGTTATACATTTTGCCCAGCGGCAGACTTTTTAAGAATTATGGAAGGTGAATTTTGTAATTTTGCCAAGAATGCATTTGTGCACATAAATTGCAGGAAATGGGATAACAGGACAGTGTTTGTAAAGCATGTCGTGAGAATGACATAAAAGTATGTGATGTCTGTTTTCTGCGGGGCACACTACTTCATCCAGGGAGCAGCTTTACAATATGTTTGCCATCTATCATCCTCACTCTCCTAGGAGATAAGATTAGAGTTGCTTATATCCTGATGATACTTTAAACTCATAAATTTGCAAAGGATGCTGTGTCTTCTTGGTTGTGACCTAGGCAGTTGGCATTAACGAAAAAAGAATTGGAAATAAAATGAAAG
The DNA here is from genome assembly GCF_000334495.1 of Tupaia belangeri chinensis. NCBI lineage: Eukaryota > Metazoa > Chordata > Mammalia > Scandentia > Tupaiidae > Tupaia > Tupaia belangeri. The sequence goes on from NW_006159773.1 coordinate 5,418,926, forward strand.
GAAAGGAGAGAGACGTGTTCGAATGGAAAGGAAGGGGTTTCACAGATGTTGTGTAACTCAGGATGGACTAGAGTTTGCTGTGGTCAGAAAATCCAATTAGTGAATTAATACAGCAGACGTTTGTTTCTCATACGCATTGCTCACCCAGTGTCAGGTCAGTAGAAGGCCCCCCTCATGTTGGTCTCTTAGGAACTCAGGATGCCAAAGGCTTCATCTTGCTTAGCTCCACTGCAACAGTGGGAAGGGGGATGTAGCAAATGCCAACCTGGTTCTTTTTTTTTTTTTTTTTTTGAATAGTTGTCCCTATTATCATTTATTCTCTAAAGAGAAGCTTTAAAAAACAAAACCACACCTCAGTCTAGATCACATTATAACCCCAAGCATTGGTGTGGATTCAGTGGAGAAAAGGAAACTTGTAAGAATGCAAAACAAAAACCCCAGTCAAGGCTCCCATTTCCCTGTCCCTATATATGAACACTTATTTACCACCTAAGACCATCAGTTCTAGAGTATTCTGATGTGTAAACAGGTCAAAACAGACCTGGTTCTTAAAACTTCTTTTAGGACTTCACTGCCCAAAGTAGGTCACTTGGCCATGCCTTGCTTCAGAGAAGATAGGGAAGTATGATTCTACTTTGTGCCCAAAAGCAAGAACCAAAAACAGGTGAGAAGTATCGCTAATGACTCAAATCATAATATAAATTGTATTTAAGAAATGACTTGATGACGAGTTGACTGGTCATATCTTAGCAGAGACCATCGGTTTTCCTACCAAGGGCTTACTTTAGCGTTTTTTTTTTTTTTTTTCTATTGGCTTGTTGGAAAAGTCATATGTTTTTTAGGTTTTTCTATGCAAAATTGTGTCATAACTTTTCCCACAATCCAACAGTTTGCTTACTAGAAAAATAAACACTGCTGTGAGTTTGGGTCTTTTGTTTAGGATATCCTTTCTATTTAGTCTTGTTCTCAGGAGTTGCTATGTTTTCTAATGGAGAAGAGAGTGGTTCTCTAAGTGATTAGTCTGACTTCTAACTAATATTTTCCTAAAACTCTCTGGAATTGGCACTTTTCAGTAAATGTGAGAAGGCCCTTGAATATTTTGCCTTACAAAGGTAACTGAGAGAATATAAATTATTCTCATTATGTTGGACATGGTGATTGGGGTCAGGTCTTGGTCCTTAAAACTAAGCTCAATTACAGCTAAGATAGCAATTATATTCTATTGGTTGACTCTGTTCATTAAAAATACCATCATATTATTGTCTCCATAATGTAACATTTAACATTGCCTTTAGGAAGTATCGTTTCATAGCCACAGCCATACCTTCAGTCCCAAAATATGGTCATAATAGGTCAAGATGGTGACAAGATGAATTTCCTTTCCTTTTTTTTTTTCTTTTTTAAAATACTTTATATGGTAAAAATTAAAAAACAAAACAAAACAAAACAAAACAAAACAAAACAAAACAAAACAAAACAAAAAAACCTGTTCTCTTACTCAAAGAGGAAAATATACACTGCCATGGTCTCAGTTCTAAGGATGACTTAAGTAGTCTCTGGCTCCTCCGCTGTGCTCTGTAGTTGTGTAGGCTGACTTCAGTCAGGGCTAGTCCTGCCTCAGTCATTTCTCAAAGCTAAAATCCCACTGTAAATACACATAGAGAAACAGGGCAAGTGGAAACTAAACTCTATCATGGCTCACTTTATGTGCAGCTTGAGCTACCCTCAACTGAGTATTTCTGTTGGATCAAACACTCCCATGTGACCACTTGGCACCATAATGAATCAATATGTATTTCAAGTGGCAATATGTAAGTTGGAAAGGAAGATGAACCAGTGCAATCAAGCAAGCATTGATACAGTAATAACAGTAAAACCAAACAGTCCTGGAATTGCACATACAAAACGCATCCTGAAAGAAGCTCTTTGGCAGTCTTTGAAAAGAGTTGACTCCAGGACATGAAAAGTGGATTTTATTTTTTAGTTTACTGATTAATTTCTTCCATGAGAAAGACAGGCACACCCAACAGGCTTCTGACACCATGATCACTTCTAGCCTCAGTCAGCCAGGATCATGAGTGTGCACACACACACACACACACACACACATACACACCACCTGGCATGGACAGGTAACCTCTGAGATGTAAACCAGGGACCATCCCATTTGACTTTTCATTACAGAATGTTTGCTACTGCTGCTCGGCTGTAGCTGGCCCATAATGGATATTTTAACTCTAATTAAAGGAACTATACTTTTTACCCCAGTTGTTATGACACTTAATAGAGAAAGTGATTTTGTCCCACTTTACTTCAAAAGAAGTCATTTACAATACATAACTCAGATGCTAAGAATATAAGAAGTCTTCAATAAAGACTTCAGAATGGATGGAAAAAGTCCACTTTTCTTACACATTTTCTGTATTTAGGTAAGGCAGAACTCAAAACTGTGATTATCTCTGAAAGCACATCGGTGATACATGGTTTACCATTGACCCATCAACATCACTAGCAAGCAGAATTCAACAATCGCATTTTCTTGCAAATGGGTTAGCCCTGGAAGGCAATGTGATGTCAATTCTTCCATTCTTTCATTCTCTCCTAGTAGCATCATATCATTGAGGTAGAAGAACACCCCATTTTACTTTTATTTTATGTAGGAATGTGTTAAAAAGAAAAGTTATAAAATTTGAAAAGAAAGAAAATGCACTCACATAAGATTTTTTAAAATCACAAATCTGCTGAAGAGTGTAAAGAACACCACATGATGATGTGGAATGGCAGGATAATTTAGCGTTTTTATAGTAGAGTTTTTATAAAATCACACGAACGATATATTGAAAAGGAAACTAAGCACAATATACATTTTCTTTCAATTTTTGTGTCAAAGGAGTCCTGCATCTCAGATTTAAAACTCCCCAACAGACTTTGGGTTTTACAGTGATTGGGCAAATTATTTGCATAGGCCCATTGAATTAATAGTGGAATGTTTTATTTTATAAAATAGAGAAAAACAAACAATAGAAAAAAATCCATCACTCATAGACGTTCAAAATTTATGTAGACTCGGAAGTGAAAGTCTCTTTGTCTTCTTGAGATCTAACATTTTTCCTCTGTGCTTAGGCAAACATACTTACACAGAAGTATGTATTTTTAAAAATAAACATATTGATTTACAAGTTTCTTTTTTAATGTAATAACTTCACGTACATCTTTTTAGATCCATACACCGAAAGTTTTCTCACTGTGATAACTACTTAGTATATGGGCATATAGATATGCTCTAGTTTACCTAGGTGTTCCTCTTTGGAGAGACATTATTTCCAGTTTTACATGAATAAAAATAAAGCCAGAGTGAATATCTTTTTAAGTATCCTCAACACTTTAAAACGGTCTTCATTATATGAAAATGTCTTAACTTAAAGAATCATGAGATCGATAGGAGGAAAAGAGGGAAAGA
>NW_006159773.1:5424348-5427172 GCF_000334495.1 Tupaia belangeri chinensis
GGGTTTCTTTAGCGTTTTTTTTTTTTTTTCTATTGGCTTGTTGGAAAAGTCATATGTTTTTTAGGTTTTTCTATGCAAAATTGTGTCATAACTTTTCCCACAATCCAACAGTTTGCTTACTAGAAAAATAAACACTGCTGTGAGTTTGGGTCTTTTGTTTAGGATATCCTTTCTATTTAGTCTTGTTCTCAGGAGTTGCTATGTTTTCTAATGGAGAAGAGAGTGGTTCTCTAAGTGATTAGTCTGACTTCTAACTAATATTTTCCTAAAACTCTCTGGAATTGGCACTTTTCAGTAAATGTGAGAAGGCCCTTGAATATTTTGCCTTACAAAGGTAACTGAGAGAATATAAATTATTCTCATTATGTTGGACATGGTGATTGGGGTCAGGTCTTGGTCCTTAAAACTAAGCTCAATTACAGCTAAGATAGCAATTATATTCTATTGGTTGACTCTGTTCATTAAAAATACCATCATATTATTGTCTCCATAATGTAACATTTAACATTGCCTTTAGGAAGTATCGTTTCATAGCCACAGCCATACCTTCAGTCCCAAAATATGGTCATAATAGGTCAAGATGGTGACAAGATGAATTTCCTTTCCTTTTTTTTTTTCTTTTTTAAAATACTTTATATGGTAAAAATTAAAAAACAAAACAAAACAAAACAAAACAAAACAAAACAAAACAAAACAAAACAAAACAAAACAAAACAAAACAAAACAAAACAAAACAAAACAAAACAAAACAAAACAAAACAAAACAAAACAAAACAAAACAAAACAAAACAAAACAAAACAAAACAAAACAAAACAAAACAAAACAAAACAAAACAAAACAAAACAAAACAAAAAAAAAAACCTGTTTTCTTACTCAAAGAGGAAAATATACACTGCCATGGTCTCAGTTCTAAGGATGACTTAAGTAGTCTCTGGCTCCTCCGCTGTGCTCTGTAGTTGTGTAGGCTGACTTCAGTCAGGGCTAGTCCTGCCTCAGTCATTTCTCAAAGCTAAAATCCCACTGTAAATACACATAGAGAAACAGGGCAAGTGGAAACTAAACTCTATCATGGCTCACTTTATGTGCAGCTTGAGCTACCCTCAACTGAGTATTTCTGTTGGATCAAACACTCCCATGTGACCACTTGGCACCATAATGAATCAATATGTATTTCAAGTGGCAATATGTAAGTTGGAAAGGAAGATGAACCAGTGCAATCAAGCAAGCATTGATACAGTAATAACAGTAAAACCAAACAGTCCTGGAATTGCACATACAAAACGCATCCTGAAAGAAGCTCTTTGGCAGTCTTTGAAAAGAGTTGACTCCAGGACATGAAAAGTGGATTTTATTTTTTAGTTTACTGATTAATTTCTTCCATGAGAAAGACAGGCACACCCAACAGGCTTCTGACACCATGATCACTTCTAGCCTCAGTCAGCCAGGATCATGAGTGTGCACACACACACACACACACACACACATACACACCACCTGGCATGGACAGGTAACCTCTGAGATGTAAACCAGGGACCATCCCATTTGACTTTTCATTACAGAATGTTTGCTACTGCTGCTCGGCTGTAGCTGGCCCATAATGGATATTTTAACTCTAATTAAAGGAACTATACTTTTTACCCCAGTTGTTATGACACTTAATAGAGAAAGTGATTTTGTCCCACTTTACTTCAAAAGAAGTCATTTACAATACATAACTCAGATGCTAAGAATATAAGAAGTCTTCAATAAAGACTTCAGAATGGATGGAAAAAGTCCACTTTTCTTACACATTTTCTGTATTTAGGTAAGGCAGAACTCAAAACTGTGATTATCTCTGAAAGCACATCGGTGATACATGGTTTACCATTGACCCATCAACATCACTAGCAAGCAGAATTCAACAATCGCATTTTCTTGCAAATGGGTTAGCCCTGGAAGGCAATGTGATGTCAATTCTTCCATTCTTTCATTCTCTCCTAGTAGCATCATATCATTGAGGTAGAAGAACACCCCATTTTACTTTTATTTTATGTAGGAATGTGTTAAAAAGAAAAGTTATAAAATTTGAAAAGAAAGAAAATGCACTCACATAAGATTTTTTAAAATCACAAATCTGCTGAAGAGTGTAAAGAACACCACATGATGATGTGGAATGGCAGGATAATTTAGCGTTTTTATAGTAGAGTTTTTATAAAATCACACGAACGATATATTGAAAAGGAAACTAAGCACAATATACATTTTCTTTCAATTTTTGTGTCAAAGGAGTCCTGCATCTCAGATTTAAAACTCCCCAACAGACTTTGGGTTTTACAGTGATTGGGCAAATTATTTGCATAGGCCCATTGAATTAATAGTGGAATGTTTTATTTTATAAAATAGAGAAAAACAAACAATAGAAAAAAATCCATCACTCATAGACGTTCAAAATTTATGTAGACTCGGAAGTGAAAGTCTCTTTGTCTTCTTGAGATCTAACATTTTTCCTCTGTGCTTAGGCAAACATACTTACACAGAAGTATGTATTTTTAAAAATAAACATATTGATTTACAAGTTTCTTTTTTAATGTAATAACTTCACGTACATCTTTTTAGATCCATACACCGAAAGTTTTCTCACTGTGATAACTACTTAGTATATGGGCATATAGATATGCTCTAGTTTACCTAGGTGTTCCTCTTTGGAGAGACATTATTTCCAGTTTTACATGAATAAAAATAAAGCCAGAGTGAATATATTTTTAAGTATCCTCAACACTTTAAAACGGTCTTCATTATATGAAAATGTCTTAACTTAAAGAATCATGAGATCGATAGGAGGAA
>NW_006159773.1:5427203-5427815 GCF_000334495.1 Tupaia belangeri chinensis
AAAGAGGACTGCCCCATAAGAAATCTTACTGATCAACAATGAGGTAGAAGACTCGGAATATATTGCTTATCTACAGAGCTTTCAGAATGTTCGACATGTACTATAGATGCATAGGGTGATACATGCTAGCATTATGTCACAGGCTCTCTAAGATCTTACACATGTCAAGTCTCAGGTCTCAGTGTCCACTTTTAAGTCCACATGGCTTGGGAATAATTGTAATGGTAAGAGAGGTCAATTAAGCAAGTGACACCTAGCAAACAGTTAAGGCTGTAAGTCCCCAATATGAGGGGAGGAGAGAGTTTTCAAAAATCCATGGAAAATGTAGATTATGAAAGTCTGCATGAATTTAGAAGATTTGGGCACTAAAATGTACTTTTAATTTTACTTTATACTTTTACTTTTCTATAAACAGTTTTAATTCTTCTTATACAAAATTGCTATTTGGTTTGGAAAATGACAATGACAAAGATCTCCAAGATGCTTGAGGAAACAAGCCTTTTTAAGAAAGAATTATTTATTTAATTTTACTTATTATTTTTAAAAATTTGTTAATTAGAGAGAGACAGAGAGAGAGAGAGAGAGAGAGAGAGAGAGAGGAAGGGAGAGAGG
>NW_006159773.1:5431538-5448390 GCF_000334495.1 Tupaia belangeri chinensis
CCCATAAGAAATCTTACTGATCAACAATGAGGTAGAAGACTCGGAATATATTGCTTATCTACAGAGCTTTCAGAATGTTCGACATGTACTATAGATGCATAGGGTGATACATGCTAGCATTATGTCACAGGCTCTCTAAGATCTTACACATGTCAAGTCTCAGGTCTCAGTGTCCACTTTTAAGTCCACATGGCTTGGGGATAATTGTAATGGTAAGAGAGGTCAATTAAGCAAGTGACACCTAGCAAACAGTTAAGGCTGTAAGTCCCCAATATGAGGGGAGGAGAGAGTTTTCAAAAATCCATGGAAAATGTAGATTATGAAAGTCTGCATGAATTTAGAAGATTTGGGCACTAAAATGTACTTTTAATTTTACTTTATACTTTTACTTTTCTATAAACAGTTTTAATTCTTCTTATACAAAATTGCTATTTGGTTTGGAAAATGACAATGACAAAGATCTCCAAGATGCTTGAGGAAACAAGCCTTTTTAAGAAAGAATTATTTATTTAATTTTACTTATTATTTTTAAAAATTTGTTAATTAGAGAGAGACAGAGAGAGAGAGAGAGAGAGAGAGAGAAAGGGAGAGAGGGAGGGTAAGAAAGCAAGCTGCCAGTTTAGAACTAAAACCACAGTCAGCCATGTGGACATCTAGTACCTAAGCCACCACACCACCTGCTGGCTGGCCTCAGAAAGAGAAACTTGAAATCTTAGAGGCTAAAATGTAAACCTAGATGATATGCACTTTACTATTAACTCATCAAGGTTATCTTGGACAGATTGCATTAGCTTATAGAACTATTTTCCATATTTTACATCAAATTTTTTTCTCCAATATTTTGCAAAATGAAACAGTAAAATAACAAAACTCACAATAAACTTTGATTGCAGGATAAAGATAATTCTCTGTAAATTTAGATGGATTTCAAGATAAAATATGTAAAATAGTGAACATATGTGCTCACCAGAAAGAATCAGTGAGAGAAAGCAGGCAAGTAAGAAAGCAAGTTACCAGGTCTGGGACTGGAACCATGGTCAGCTGCATGGGAGTCCAACACCTTAACCACCATGTCACCTGCTGGTCTGAAACTTATTTTTAATATTACATGATGTAGAATTAGGCTTTGCCAAAATTTACATCTTAACTTAAATCGATTCTAGAACATTCTAAATCTATCGTACATAAACCTCACCTAACTTTAATCATGGTGGGGACCAGCAGATGACGTAATAGTTACATCCATGGACTCCCACATAGTCGACCACAGTTTGAGTCCCAGACCCGGTGACTTAAAACTCATGTTGGGGGTGTGTGTGTGTTTGTGTGTGTGCCCAAAATCCTGAGGAGAAAATGAAGGAAAAGGTATTGTGGTATGGCCATCCCCCAGGGGGTAGTTTCTTATTTTCTGTCTCTTTGACTCTCTGATGAGCACACACACCCTATATCAAAAATCTCTCTTAAAAAAATCATGGCGACTGTGCTATATACGATACCTCTAACTTTCCAACTAGTCGTTTAGTTTTACATATTTGTTCTATCATTGATTTTATTATTTATAGCAGATTTCAGTGGTTATGATTTTTCTCAAAATGCTTTGCAATTTTTCAATAGGGAATTAAGAAGTCAGTTTATTATCAGTCTGTTTTGATGTTTATAATTGAATTCCCTGTATCTTAACTATCATCAGGTAGAAACCATAGGGGATAGCAAAGACATATTATCTAGTAACTCTACAGACAAGGGAACCTACAAAAGGTGCACGTGAGAATACTTAATTTTAGATCATGGAAATATATGTCTTATACTAATATTTTAAATTTTCATTATTTTTGTTATACTTTCAGGGCAAGAGAATATCATTAAAGAAATCCATAACCTATTCATAAATTTTCAATAATTCTATATTCTACCTATATTTTTTAAATTTCTTCTCCAGGGAATTCAAGTCCATGGGGGTCTGTTCAAACGTAGGTGTTCCTAAGGGCATAAATGCAAATATTAATAGTCAAAATAAACAATGTTAGCTGATATTCAGTACCTTTCAATTTAATAGTGTCTAAGTATACACATATTAATAAAAATCAAAAATGTTAAGCCACCATAAGTAACATGATTTAATTAGATTACAGACTTGAAATTCTATCCATAATTCCAAGAGTTGATTTTCTCTTTGAAAATGATACAGCAGTCTTTTGCTAAATAATTGCAGCTAGCTATCTTTAAACTGGTCTTAGGTTCTCCTAACACTTAAGGTAAGTATTTAGCTTGTGAGGCTATAAAGAACAAACAAACAAAAACAACAACAAAAAAACAACATTGTTTTGAGCCATCTGGTGACATGGTAATTAAGATGGCGAGATCCCATATGGCAGACACCATGCTCGAGTCTCAGACCTGGCAGCTTGAAAAGCACTCCAGGTGTGTGTGCTTGCCAGCCCAAAATCCCAAGAAGAAAACGGAGGAGAAAAGGTTGCAGCGTGGCCAGCCCCTCTCAGGAGTACTTCCTCACTTCCCACTCCCTGCCTCTCTTTAGCAAGTGCGCAGACCCTATAGCAAAATAAAACAAAAACAAAAGCTAAAACAACTCTTCTATTATACATCATAATTGTAATTTATCTTTTTAAAATGTAATTTATCTTTGAATAGGGAAATAAAATGCTAATACATTCTTATTTTAAAAGATTGTTTTAAACTTATTCATTAATGCAGTAATAACTAGGTGACCATTTTTATTTCTTGGGGAATGGTATCTCTATAAATATATTGTGAGCACGCTATGTAAATGAAGATGATGAGAACCACTGGAAACATGGTAACTTGAGACCTAAAATATTTATGAATGTGTCTGTATTGCCATACTGTTACATTGAAGGGCCCAATACACTTACAGTGGCTATTTGTCATTACAGACTCTTTGTTATTTCTTATGTTTGGTCACTTAAACCACTTAGCGAGAGTATAAATAAAGTCCTTCAGAAAACTCTCTTGGAAATTTTGCATAACTTAAGATGAGATCCTGAACTCCAAATAGTGAAGGCTCTGCTCTGATTTGAAAGAGATGACACTGTAGGTAATTCTCTTCTGGAACTCCTTTATATATGTCAGTATACTTGTCCACCTCCCTTCCAATAACAATATAAAATAACCTAATAAACAAGAGAAGTTCTTTGTTACTGATAAATATAAGATAGGTTTTCATTGTTTGCTCACATTTCTGTGCTCCTGATAAGCATCTCGGTGCACAGTGCCAGATTGGCATTGTTCTCAACTGTATTTTTAAGGACGTTAGCATGGCAAACAACTTTGAAAATATTAATAGAACAAAAAGCTGAATGACTTATTATTGAAGCTAAAAAGATAATGTCTTCCTTTAGGGCAACAGGCAACCTTACTTACTGCCCATTATGAAGTATTAGGGTTCCCCTTCCATAGTGTGACCCACTGCAGGCATGGGCACTGCCCAGCCTTCTTTGTATCATGCTATGTGAATGAGGGCTCAGAGAAACAGCACAACATCGTGAGTCATAAACCAACCTTTTATTTGTCCTGGCAGTCTTATTGTTTTGCTAGTACATACAAAACTATGGCAGACTATCTTGTTAGGAGCAGAGCATGTACAGTTACTAATGTCCAAGTGGGACTAAGTCTTAGAAAGGTGTTCAGGGTAAAAATGATCTCAGATTCTACAGATAAATGTTATAGGTCATGTTGTTTGGGAACATATCTAGATCTACATTTGTATAATATAGAGCTTATTCCCAAGCATCATGAAATATGTATGTATAGGCTCTGAGATTTATCTCCCTATTTGGAAGCTAATGGTAGCTATATCTATGTCCAGATCAATTCCCAAATGACAAATAGATATCTATCTATATCAATTATAATTATTAGTTTTACTAAAGGATGTATAGTATCATTTTTCAACTGCTCTTTGGAACAATAAAACTAACATATTTGTTTTTCCGGCATGTAATTTATGCTTTATTCAAAAATTCTTTTGTCCTTTAATAAGTTGTAGGATGTTCAAAGTTCTCTGCACAGTGCTATGAATACAGAAATAGAATTATTTCAATCCTCATATAAGTGAAATTGTAGTGGAGAGATACACATGTAAGCAGCTTGCATAATATCGATTTTGAGGTATCATAATAAGGATGTATAAAAAGAGCTATTGGACCATCTAAAGCCAAACTCTGTCTGGGAGAAAGGAGAAAGAACGCAAGCTTTACAGAGGAGTCTTTTTAGTAGAGAGAAGGTAAAGATAAGACATAGAATATGGAAATACTTGTCTGGAAGATTAGTGCAGGGGAAGACTTCAGGCATTGATAAAACATACACATAGTTTGCTTTGTGTGGCTGAGGTTGTACCTCACAGGGAAGAAGCCAAATGGCTCTGCTCTGCCTGCGTTGCATGCCCAGGAAAAAAGAGTTAACTGTATTTGGAAGGTGATGAGCAACAATTAAAGGATTTTGAGAAGCAGAATGATAAGCTATGTGTTCCTCTTCTATGGACTAAAGGGTATTTCCTAACATTCACTTATTAAAGCACTAATCCCCCATGTGGCTGCATTTGGAGATAGGAGCATTACAAAAGTAATTAAAACTAGAAGAATGTAAGGGTGGAACCCAAATGCAGTGAAACCGATGTCCTCGTCAGAGAAAAAAAAGACCAGGGAGAGGTACTTCTAGAAACAGACTATGTGAAGACATAGCAGGAAGGTAGTCATCTGCAAGCCAGAGTAAGGCCTCAGAAGAAACCAACACCATTGGACCTCCAGCCTCCAGAACTGAGAAAATAAATTTATGTTCTTTAAGCGCCCTAGTCTATGATATTTTGTTATAGTAACCCCAGCAATCTGATATACAATCTATTAGTTTTCAGGAGATTTAGCAGAATGTGACGTATTATATAATTATTTTATTGCCTATATCTTCTGGTATTTATTTATTTATTTTTAGAGAGATTTTTTGGTATAGGGCATGTGCATTTGTTGGAGAGACACAGAGAGAAAGAAAGAAATCACCCCTCCCCCCAAAGCGGGATGGCCACTCTGCTATCCCTTCTCCTCCATTCTCTTCTCGGGATTTTTGGTATGCACCTAGAGTACATTTTAAGCTGCTGGGTCTGGGACTTGAACCATGGTCGACTATGTGGGAGTCCAGTGATCTAACCATTATGCCATCTGTTGTTCCCATTGCCTAGTACCTGAAAATACACATTCCACTAAAGCAGTGTCTTCTGTTGTTCTTGCTCACTGAGGCATTCTCAGTGTTTACATAGGACTTGCCACAGGGTTGAACTCTTCCTATTTCTTGAGTAAGTATATAGGAGCCACTCGGACTATGAATTATGTAGAAAGAAGTCAAGATCAGATTTGGAATATTTTATCAACACCTGTTACAACACCCAGAAGTGAGGTTGTTATGATTGAACGTATGTTTTGAGATTAGAATATAAAAACAGATTTGGGAGTTAGTAAAATTATTTTAGAACATTTTGAGTTTGAGATATCAATAAGGCATCTACCTGGAGATGTCCAGTTAGCAGTTGAAGTTCTGGCTCTAGCTCTCTGGTGAGGGCTTGGCTAGATGTAAACAATATGGAGTCATGAGTGAGTGTTAGGTAAACCCGTGGATGTGATCAAGAATAAGATTGCCCTTTAGGAGGTCATCTGAAAAGAAAATCAGCTGGGAATCCATTCCTTTAATGTCAGCTTCGAGAGGAAGGCAAAAAATGAAACTGAGAATAAGAAATCAGAAAGATAGAGAACCAGGAAGGAGGATTTGGATTGTTAAGTCATTATTTCTTTTTTTCAGGAATGTACAGTTTATATAAAGCAGAAGTTACTAACTAGGCAGTCTTTCAATTCCAAGAAAAATTCTTCTGAGAACATTTCTGCAACATGTCTTGGGCTGACTTAGAAGTAAAAAGAATAGACTTTTTCTTAGATATGTAGAGATTATGTGATCTCATCATGTTGGGTTAGCAATAAAGGAAGCCTATTTATGAGACTAGAGTGGAGTCCAAACAACCAAATCCTCACCTGAGAAAACCTGAATTCCTCTGGACCAAACTGACAGAGAAGAAATCACTTCAGATATCTACTTAACACCTGCATTATTCTTTAAGTGTGTTTATAAAATTCCATCCTGGCACTTCATGTGAAATTCTGAAATATGAAACCTCATAAAAAGCCACCTTTTAAAGCTGATATTCAGAATATATTGATCTTGAGAAGGTTAGCTCTTTAAAGATAGAAGAACTAAGAGAATGAAAGTAGGCACAGACAGAAAGGCGCATGAGTGTCTTGGGGGAAGTTATTCAAGCTTTGAAACGTGAAAACCAAGGGAGTTTCAAGAAGAATGCCTTTTAGAGTCTGTCCATATTGAGAGCTCTGGGCAAGATCCTTCTTTGAAGACCCAATGAGAATTCATTCCGACTGAGATTGATTTTTGAACCTTTTTCTTTAGGAAATCCATGCAAGTTCCCCACGCATAAAATGTCTTAATTGTAAAATCCTTTTATTCCAGAGTTGACCTATCTATCTTCTAGCTAGCTTTGCTCTGCACTTTCTCATTTATTAATATACCATGTACTGACATTTGGCCTGAATTTTGTGAAAATTCAATTATTTTTATTCTGCTGATTCTTTTCTGTCCCTAACTTTGAACCTGTCATTGGCACAGAATTCTATTCTTTTTACATGACATGACCCATAGGCTTGCCTTTGTCCTTAATATTTGCTTTTAAAAATAATTATCTCAGTATATATTTTCGGTTCCTTTACAATTATTACGTTTGGTCTATATTATCTGTTCATCAGCAGTCATCAAGGATTAGACTTCCACTGAGGTAACTTTGGCAAATATTTTTCAAAGACACCACACCATAAAAAGTGGTAGAAAAGTAAAATTATTGTTGGCTCTCTGCCATGAGAAAAATATACAGAGTTGTCCACAAATAACAGCTCAGACCTCATAATGTTTCTGTCAAATGAGGTGTGAAACAGTCACAGATATACATCAACCAACAGAGGGTGACTTTGGGTATTTTATTTTACCAGAAACAGAAGGCTACCTATGCTTTAAATCCTGAAACATTGAATGTGTGGATCCATGTATTAATAAAAGCATCTTACACATTGGAGAAGTTTCAAATTGAATAGTGACTATGCCTTACTAATAAAATATCAATAACACAATAATTGTTCTATAATTGGAATATAATGCTTATAAATTTAGTGTTTCTAAACACTGGAGCAGTGAAAACTATTGCAATAAGCATCTTAGCAAAATAAGCTATTTTGAATTGGAAAATATCACATAACCTCAGAAGTGTGGTAGTGAATGTTTTTGAGATTGTTGCAGTATTCCTGTTTTATGGTTGCATACTGGTCTGTGAATAATTATTTTTTAATTTATTTATGGGCATTCAGGTTGAAATGCTTGTCTTTTTTTGGATCAGAGATTCTTCAATAGTAAACTTTAGTTTATTCTGTATAATCACATTACACCTGGTCCTGTAACATAGACATAATTCATTTGTAATTACTTTATCAACATCTGGTATTTATAAAATATTGACTTGATACATAATACCTTTAAAATTGCTTGCTTTTATCATCTGATGACACTAATGGTTAATGACACTTTGGGATGTCCATATTGGATGCACTGGATATTGTCTCTTGAATTAGTTTAAGAAAGAACTCAAGATGATTCTTAGAGACTAGGCCAGTTAGTAAGATTTCCTTAACGGCCTCTACATAAAAGTCAGGCAGGGGAAATAAAACACACAGTTCCTATGAGTGCAATGTGGTATTTTCAGTTCCTGCACAGGCTACATAATCAGGCCAGGGAGTAGAGATTTTGATCCCCTCTGGGAATCGTCTTTGGGCCGTAGTGATGGCTAGAGAGTAAGAAGCTGACTCAGAACAGTACGCACTAGTCTGCCAAAATAACTATGATTCTTTGATTTAAATCTCTCAGATTCTTCCTTCTTTCATCCAGAATTCTTTTGTTTGTTTTTTCTTTGCTTGTTTGTTTAGTTTTGTTTTTTCCCAATAAGGCGCTCACACTCACTAGATTCAGAAAGAGGGAAAATGAGAAATCACCCTCTTGGGAGGATGGTCATGCTGCAATCCTTTCTCTCCCATTCTCCTTTCAGGATTTTGGGCACACACAAACACACACACACATCCAACATGATTTTCAAGTCATCAGATCTGAGACGCAAAATATGGACTGCCATGTAGAAATTCAGTGCCTTAACCACCATGGTACCTGCCGGCCCCAGTATTCTACTATTTTTAGTTGCTAGAGGATGTACAGCTTGCCAGAGGGAGCTAGAGAGACAGAGAAGAGGGATGAGAATGGGGCATTTCTCATCCTGTGAAGATTTGGGGCATGCATGCACATGCCTATGCACCTGGTATGTTTTTCAAGCCATCGGGGTCAGGATTTGAACCATGGTCAGTCATGTGGGATCTTTCCTCTCAACCATTAAGCTACAGGGCCAGCTCCAGAATTGTTTCAAAATGATGACTTTAAAATCCATTTTTAAAATTAATTTAAGGTGATTTTTGAATCTATTTAAAATTTCATTTTCCTAAGAAGCATGAAAAAAGTATTCATGGGGCTGGCAGGTGGTGTGGTGGTTAGGGTTGCTGGACTCCCACATGGCCGGCCACTTTTACAATAGAAGCTAAAAGTTACACATAACATTTAGCCAGTGTGAAGGATTACTGAAAGACATCTAAAGTTGTCTGAATTCTTTTTTTCCTAAAATAAATTACATTTTTGGAATATATCCCAGTTTTGAGAGACACTAATATTGTTGTCTAGTAAAAATTAATGGTGCAGGCCAGCTGTGGTGGCGCAGTGGAGGCACACCACTCTGCAATACTGGAGTCACGAGGGAAGGTCCTGGGTTCGTGTCCAGAAGTCTCACTGTACCCATGAGTGTATGGGCTTCTGATCCTGGCTGGCTGAGGCTGGGGGTGAATCACAGCGTGAGAACCCTGTTTGAAGAGTCCACACATCTCTCTCTCATAAAATAAACAGAAAAGAAATCAAGGTATAAACTACACAAATTTAATTGCAAATGAAGATGAACACAACTTGCTGTGTTGTGTACACTGGGGAAGGTGAGATCCCACAGCAATGGACAGTGGAACAAGGTGCTTTGGGTCTGAGACACCGAGGTCCCGAGGATTCCCAAAAGTTACAGCCCTGAAGTTTCCACCCCCTGTCATACTGAGATTAACCCTTCAAGTGTCTGACACAGGGGGTATTGAGTGTCTCAACTGCCTGCCCTTGATCTTCCTTGATATCTTCTGCAGAACTGAAATGTAGACTCTATTGTCGGGACATGGAAGAGAAGGGAAGGCACTATTTTCATTCCCATCAATGGAATTTTTGGCTTTCTTCCTGTCTCTCTAAACCAGTCAGTTAGAAGTAAAAAGGTCTTCCTGAATACACATTATGGGATGTGTGCTAAAGGATGCTTTTCAAATCAGAAGGAACAGGAATAAAGGCTGTCCAAGAAAGACGATGACTGAACTTGATAAAAAGAGTCATTTCAACTGTAAAAGCTGGAAAGGTGCCCTAGAACCTAATGTCTAGATGGTAAAAAGATGAAGAAAACAATGAGAAAGCAATGAATTTTGTGCTCTTATAACTTCTTTCCGTTTCTATATTTTATTTTATGATTTTTTTATTTACATTTAATTGTTGTACATCTTTGTGGGGTATGATGTGGTTTTTCAAAGCCTACATTAGTGTGTAATCATATTCATCATCTTTAACAAATAATATTACATGATGTGCACTTTTTTAAACTTTTTTTATAGTTTTTTATTATATATTCAATCACTAATATCATTACTGCTTGTAAAATGAATTTTCCCAGCACGAATACACTGTGTATTGGTGCAGTTAAAGATACCATCATACGTTAGCATCAATAGATCATTTTACATTTTTGTGTCCCTTAAATGTTTAGCTTATTTGTTTTTCCCCTTCTTTTCGTTCATCTCACCCTCCATTTTAGTTTATCACTTATTTACTTGTAAGTTTTATGATTTAATTTTTGGAATGATCGTGTTTGAGAATCAGCTTACACGTTTTCTGGAAGTTGAGCAATCAGTTCACTGGAAAATATCCATTTAATTCCCATAAGGAAAGAAACAGGGACCAGATGGTGGTGCAGCAGTAACACAGCTGACCCTCCATGGGAAGCCCCAGGTTTGTTTCCTAGGGTCTCCCTGTACAGGCCAGATACATACATGTGCCCATGATCCGGGCAGGCTGCGAGTGGGGGTGAATTGTGGTGTGAATATCCTTTGGGAGGATGCTTGCTTCTCTATTTCTCTCTGTCTCTCCATCTCATGGAAAAAGTAAATTAAAAAATAAAAAGTGGCTAGCAGGTGGCTTGATAGTTAAGTATTCCCACATGGCCCACTGCAGTTCAAATCCCAGACATGCAGCCTGAAAATCACTCAGGGCATGTATGTGCATGCCCAAAATCCCAATGGAAGAGGGATTGTGGCATGGCCCATGGCTCCTTCGGAGGAGGGGGATGATTTCTCACTTCCCCTTACACTGTGTCTCTCTGGAAAATACATGTGCCCAATGTCAAAAGTGAAAAAAAAAAAAATAGTGCTTGAAAGTTAGAGTCTCCCAGATTGTGTAGAAAGACTCACATGCTGTATGGAGAAAAGATCTCCAACATGAGAAATGTTATGTTTGGCCATGCGAGCCTCAATTTTGAGAGTCAGCAAAACTCCTTCCTTGTTTCTGATCGTTAGAACTTCTCACAGAACCATAAGCCAGAGGCCATTCATAAGCTGTATTAAAAGAGGTTATGTGAGTCACAGAAACAATACAAAAACAATATTGTATTGTTTCTGTGGTTCTCAAGGTGGTTTGAATTCACTTGAACAAATTCTTAAAATGAAAACAAAAAACAAAACCCTGCTTTCCTTTGTGGTAGAAATCATGTTCTAAAATGCTGTCTCTACACTATCAGTTTCTGCTCTTCAGCCTGAGCATGAGCTCCGACAAATAGCTGAAATATTCAGGAATAGAATCAATTTCAGAATTTCTGTATATCCCATATACTTATCATTGTGAGTTTCCCTATACTCTTTCAGTGTCTAGACATATTTATTCCAGTAAATTAGAATATAAGTTGACTTCTATTTATGAAACATATGAAATGATGTGAATTGGACCAAAAATCTGTTATCAATTAAAACTTCATTCATGAAATTCTATACAACATGTTCATAACATAAATAGATGCTTGTTTTAATTTTTTTCAAGTTATCCTAAATTAAAATGAATCCCAGGAAAACCGAGGTTGTAAAACATTTTATCATGTATTTTATGATGATAGTGGATGCAGTAAGATATGAGTAGAAAACCATAGCAGGTTTTGACTGTAAATATTTCTCAAACGGCATCTGTTGCGCAGATATTTGTAAAGTTTCTGCATCGATATTGTATACAGTCTGACAGGAGGAAGTTCTTTGATGCTGTCATAGTTGATTCTTATAATCTTAGTTATCCTTCTCTGGCCTTGTTTATTTTCAGTTAAGAGAAGTCCCTTCCTCTTTCCTCTTTCTATTTCAGTTTACTTCCTAAATTATTTGTAAATCCAAGATTTATTCAGAGTTTTTTTTTTTAAGTTTATTTAATTTATGAGAATGAGAGACTGAGAGAGAGACAAGCACCCTCAGCAGGTTCTCCCAGTACAATTCTTCCAGCTTTCTCAGTCAGCCAGGATCATGAACACACATGCCTCGTGTGTACAGGTCTACCAGGGCAGTGAACACACACTCATCCATATGGACACAGCGTGGCTTGAGCAGTGTCTTACCACTGTGGTACTAAGCCAGCTCCCAGAGTTATATTTAATATCAGCAAAAACAGCCTTTTAAAAGAAATCATAAATGATTTATTTTTGCAATTGGCTGAAGCAAAAGTGGACTTCCATTTAGAAAACAGTTTGACGGGGACCAGCAGTTAACGTAATGGCTCTGTCGCTGGACTCCCATGTAGTCGACCGCGGTTTGTGTTTCGGACCCGGTGACTTAAAACTCACGCCGGGCGCGTGTGCGTGTGTGCCCAAGATCCCCAGAGGAGAATGGAGGAGAAGGGATTGCGGCATGGCTATCCCCCCTGGGGGGGGTGATTTCTTGCTTTCTGTCTCTCTGTCTCTCTCTGTCTGGCGAGTACACGCGCCCTATAGCAAAAACCTCTCAAAAAAAAAAAAACAGTTTGACGAATAATGGGTGATTCTTTTGCATAAATCAACTATTTTTGTGCAGAAAGTGCTAGATTTGTGAGGCTCTTTGGGTTTGCCTTCAAGCTAATATTTCACCTTAAGCTGTGACCTTTCAGAGGGCATTCACATCTGTAGGTGATGTGAATACTTCTATCTACTTCTAGAGCTGAGTAGGTCTTAAAGGCCCAGGGAATGAGCGAAGGGTGGAAAGGTAGGTAGTAGCGCTCTTTCGGTAACGGGCTCTGTGGTAGCCACTTGAACAGCATTAGTCATCACCCAACTCCTCCTCCAAGTGAGGTCACTCTTGGTGCGACCCACTTCTGTGACATTTGAGCTAAATCGACAAGACACAGTGAGGAATGGCACAGGGGAGGATGTAAGGGCATGTTAGCAGAGACTGACTCATTTGTCCTTTTGCGTAATCATGCAAAATTGCACTTTCCTGGTTCTGAAATGAATATTTCCTAATATTTAAAGTTATCAATATACTTTAAAATGATCTATGTTGCAATAAGTATGAATAGAGTTGATCGTTATGTTTTTATGACTGGTATTAACATGTAGCTCCAGGAAGCTGGCTGGAAAAAGGTCATTGCTGAGATCAGATTGGTTGAATTCACATGTGGTTCTCTTCCTCTAGACAATAATCAGTAATGTGTATGCGGAAGAATGTAGGTTATGGTTACTACTTTTCTAATAAACTGTGTGTGTGTGTGTGTGTGTGTGTGTGTGTGTGTGTATGAATCACTCCATTTTATATAGAACTTATATGTTTATTTGTTCTAGGTAATTATTCGAGGATGTCAAGTTTGAAGGATTTGCAGATGTCCCCCCAAAATAGCATCTGGTGATGGTGATAATTAAGGAGCATATTAATGTGCAACAATTAACTATTTCTTATGCTCCTACGTAGCTGGGTAGGATTTTTACAGACATTGATGCATCCTCTGAGGAACAAAGATAGTTCATGCCTCCATGTGGTACATGGTTAATTGCTCTTCGGAAATAGGGAAATCTAGGATGTTTGATTCCGTTTCTGATAGTGGTTCTCTAAATGTCATCCTCTAATAGCTTATTAGAAATTTAAATTCCCTGGGCTCCACACTAGCCAACTAAAGTCTACTAAATCCAAGGCACTGAGGAAGAGCCCCCTGTCCTCTGAATTTTAACAAGTCTTCTAGGTGATTCTAATATATGTTCAAGTTTGAGAGCCACTGTCCCAGAGCACCCCTTTCTATCAGGAAAAGGATAGAAGGTAGTTAATTGGCAGCAAATACATGTGTTAGGTATAAAAGTGTTCAGAGACCATTGTGCTGATGCAGGTTTAGACCTGAGTTTTTGTCACCTTCTCTTTGATGGAATATGGTTCAGACCTGATGTTTTCTCCCTCTCAGTGGTCTCTGACACTGAAAATTTACTATAGCTTGGGCCTGACATTGGCCTTGAAGAGTTCAAGCCTGGATTTGAACCCCTGTTTCTACCATATTTTTTTGGAGAGGCTTTTGCTATGGGGCGCATGTGCTCATCAGAAAGATGGAGAGAGACAGATAGGGAGAAATCACCTGCAGGGGGGATGGCCATGCCACAACCCCTTCTCCTCCATTCTCCTCTAGGGATCTTGGGAATGCATGCACACGCACCTGGCATGAGTTTAAGTCACTGGGTGTGGGACTCGAACTGGGGAGTCCAGCGACATAGCCATGACACCAACTGCTGGTCCCCATTCCTACCATTTTACCTGTCTCTGATCCTGGCTTGTAGATATCCTTGTCTTGTACTAGTTCTGCTCAAATCCTGATAGCAAAATTTTAAACTCAATCCATTGTGGTTTCTTTCTTTTCTATGATCAGAAACACATCATTGTCTCTGGACTATTTGCAAAGTCAACTAGGCAATATCTAGATGTAGGCGTTAGGAAGGTAGGAACCTTATCTATTTAACTCACTCTGTAGGGTGAGATGTTCCAAAGTGTTGAACAACTGACTGTGAAAACAAGCCCTGGTTTATAATGTTGCTGATCTGTGGTGTAAATTACTCCCACCAGAGCTGATTTCTAGTTACCAACATGATGTCACTAAAAATAGTTTGAGTTGTGAAGAGATGTGCATAATTGTCTCCTGCAAGTCTGTAGGCATTGTCTCTGGGACCCTACAGTCTCTATTCCCACTTCTTGCTCAAATCTCTGGCATACAGTAAGTGATAAGTAAATACTTAATAAGTGAATGAAAATATTAGGTTGTCAGGAAAGTCATAATGCATTTTTGCATAGAAATATATTGGGTCAATGGATTAGTGTGACACTCTCACCACCACTGGGAAAGCAACTTATTTTTGCCATTGGGGAGAGACATGGCATTTATATATGTGTGGCTAGTACAATTCAGTTTGTATTCTTATCTATCCCAAAAGAATAAACAGTTGACATCAAATTGTATAAACATTTGTCACATAATCAAAAGCAGCTATGCTCTTATAAACGGTGACTCAAATGCAGCTCTTCTTACTCATCCCTCAAAAATTCAGTACATACAGATTAATAGGCGTATACTATTTCAAAGCAGAAAATATCTATATTTTTATATGTTTGAGAATTTGAACTTGTCATTGCCGTGGGGTAATTAAATTGGTAAGACTGCCATTTACAGACATGACTTTTTCTCTCCTTTTATCTCTTAGAAGTACATGCAATGTTATAAGAGACTGACCATTTAACAAGCCCTCGTCCATTTCATTTGACATCACCAAGTGCCCATGTGCAAAGAAGTCCTATCTAAAAACATCTTTCATATCTACCGATAAAGATTTCCCCATAAACGGTAGAAACAAATAGTATTTGTCAAATGTTTTCAGAACAAGTGCTAGTATTCTAACGCAATTTTATACTCTTATTTGGAAAGAAAAGTCATACTTTTCTTTTTTCCACTCTAAGAGTAGGACTGATTTTCGGAGACTTGCAAACATGGATTTTTGACTACAATGCTTTTGTTAACTTCCCTGCAATTAGATAATAGAAATCACTGCCATTCCTCCTTTCCCTGCTGCGTTCTTCAGTTTTTAAATGCTCCCTGTAGGTGTTCATGTTCATTGGTATTTTCTTTCAACAATTCCTGTAAGTTATCCTTTCTTTGTGCATAGTAAGAGTTTGCAAAACTTTACACCCTTATTCTTCAATTAAATACCGACATGGCATGGTAGTATGGAGCATGCTAATCAGCAAGACCTCCCTGTGGGAATCTGTGCTCGAAGACTGGTTCACATTGAAGGCAGACAGCGCTGTTGACACTGGCTGTCAAAAAGGCTTCACGTCTTTGAAAGGAAATCTTAATCTTCTTTATTCATGTGTGAACAGGTCCAGGCCCTCATCCCGGGACTCATATGCATTGGCTGTTTAAACTACAGGTTGCTAGGCTTTGGGGTAGAGCCTGTTTGCCTGTGTCTAGTTCCCTCAAATGGATGAGGACTGAAAATTAAAATCTGTCTGACACAAACCACGGCTTTTCTGTCTCTGTTTGAAGAGACATGGCAACCTAGGGCGAAATGAAAAGGAATTTTATTGAGCGCAAAAACCACTCAATGTTTAAATGTTGGAGGCAGGAACTGAATGGTGATTTGGGGCAACTGGTAGATTGTTTATAGACAGTGGGATGGCTGTCAATCAAGGCACAAAGGGAAAATTTGTGTCAGAAAAAAAAAAAGTGCTTTTCTAGTGGCTGAACCTCTGTTTCCTGTTAACATGCTCAACTCCACAAATAAAAAGCTTTTTTACTTGAAGTTTCCAAGCACAAAAATTTTAGAATAACAGAGATGCTTTGCTGATCTGGGTGGCACGGTTTAAAGCTAAGTTTTGCCTCTAAAGACTTCCTAGAATTTCTCTGCTGCATTTGAGGTTTCTTTTTCCTTTCCACATTTTTCACAAAGAGGCTATGAGAGAAACAAAGATGTAATCGTCCACTAGAAATTGTCAAAGATATTTGGGGTGACATGTAGTATAACATTTTAGAAACCAAATGCAAAAATATCTTAGGCATACATTTGATTTTTATTTTGAGAATCCATTTCTTTTTAGGAATTCGAAATTTTCTTGACTGACATTTAGATTACTTATGAAACATGTTCATTTGCTGATAATATTTGACTATATACACACAAATAGATTTTAAAAAACAAAAGAGCAATAGCAATAAAAACTAGGGATTTTCAAAGTTTTGATTCTATAACCTCAGAGAAATACTATGGCATGCAAATAATACTTATTAAGCTAGTGGGTAGGCAAATGCATTTTTTCATTTAATGTAAAAAGATAAAAATTTGAGGGTTGATTAGATAATGATGGGTTCCAAGTGAGCCTTTAATCCTAGGAGTACTTCTTGGACCTCTGTGTATCTATAACAAGCTTTTTCTAAATGTGAAAGTTGATAGGGCTGGCTCATCAATAAGAAGAAACACAACCATTTGTTCTCTTTGGTTGACCCTTCAACCCCACTCCCTTCCATATTTATGCCACGCGTTTGTAAAAGGACTGTTTAGATGTGGTTTTCATCCTTGACAAGGGAAAGA
>NW_006159773.1:5448632-5510180 GCF_000334495.1 Tupaia belangeri chinensis
GAAAGAGGCAGAGCTAAAAGGAAAGAAGTTCTCAAAAACCATCTCTCGTTGCTTTTGCTTTTGGGCAGTGCTAATTAATCCTATTCATTATTTTCCACCAGCTTTGAACAATTTGGGCAGTAGTCCTAAGACAAAGTTGGGGTAAAAAGTTTGGCAAAGCCAGATTGGAAAACATGCCTTATTCCCAAAGCCAAACCAAGTTTCTCACTTTTCTTGCCTTTTCTTCCTTCCCTAGTACTTCCTTGAGTGGATTAAAGTGTTGCTGAAATTTCCTGCATCATGGCCCTGAGGAGGCATTACCAGATGGGTAAAATAAGAGGTCTCTGATTACTGGAAACATTGTATAGGGGAAGTCCATGTAGAGGACTGGGGTGGGGAGGTAGGAGGAAGAATATTTTGGTTGGCTTGAACAGCCATCAGAATCACTTGAAAAACTGGATGGGTATTTATCCAACTTGATCATTTTCATCCATGATAAGAATAACAGTAGGAGAGTTGGACTCATGTGCCCCAGAAGTCACAGACATGTGGATTCCTTGGAGAGAATAAACATAGATTCCTATAGTCCTGTTTGTCCCCTTCCCAGTGACAAAATATTTCTCCTTGACCAAGCTTTAGTCAGCTTCCTTCCAGCCCCTTCGATACTAGACCTGGAACTTAGGCTTTAGTGTCTGTTCTTATTGGGACTGCCTCACCTAGTTTTAGCAAAGATCCTTCTAAATCAGTTTAAAGAGCCACCCCTTCCCTCAATATCTGATTTTGCTCATAATCTAATCAAATTTCTCATTACCCACTATCTCCCAGTGATATCTAATCACCCTCTCCTGCCTTCAGTAAAAATCTTACTAACTTAGAGGCCAGCTAGTGATGCAGCAGTAAAATATGATGCTTCAGGAAGCTGCCCTCATGGGAGGGTTTCTGGTTCATGTGCAGAAACCTTCCTGAGTAGGCCAGGCAAATGCGTGCCCATGATCTGAGGCTCGCTGAGGCTGGGGGTGGGTTATGTTGTTAAGACTCCATAGGGGATGCTTGTCCCTCTGTCTGGGTTCTGTCTCTATAGATCATGAAAAAAGGAAATAAATAAAATTATAAAATAAAAGAAGAATCTTGTTAACTAAGTTTAACAAGAATTATCTTTACCCTTGATGTCTCCTCTTAGTAATTTTTTTTTTTTGAGAGGATTTTGCTATAGGGCATGGGAGCTCAACAGAAAGAGAGAGAGAGACAGAGAGATAGAAAGCATAGAATCACCCCTCAGGGGAGATGGCCATGCCATAATCCGTTCTCCTCCATTCTCCCTCCATTCTCCTCTTGGGATCTTGGGCACACGCGCACACTTGCCCGGCATGAGTTTAAGCCACCAGGATTGGGACTCGAACTGCATTCGACTACATGTGAGTTCAGCAATATAGCTATTACGCTAACTGCTACTCCCACCTCTTAGTAATTTTTTAATTCACTGTCACCCGTTGCTACAAACTGCTCTTTGGTTATAATTTCCCATCTCCTTAGTGTCTTCAGAACTGAATCCAGTTTTGCACTGAAGTCTCTTTTCCCATATCAGAATAATTTCAGAATAAAATCTGTTTTTATTGCTTTAACTACTGGCTGGCTCTAGTTTCCTTTAATACTATACTTCAAAGCTCTCTATCAGCTCTCGGGTGGGCAGAGGTAAGGACGCTATCCTATCTCACCATGAAGCAGAGTATCATTGGTACCACTGTTCTGGGGAGTTCAGGAAGACAGAAAGTGAAAGTAGTTTCCATGCAGATCTCAGGACAGGGACGAACAGCATGCAGGGAGCAATAGATATTGCTAGAAGCAGAATCACAAAGGATTGAGAAATCCTTGTGATTTTCTATAGCCCCTCAGAACTTCAAGAGTGAATAAGATGTAATGCTCCGGGCATATACATTTCTTCAGGGACTAGGGACAGCAGGGTTAATCATGTCCTTATGCTGACATTTTGAATTTTTCAATTCAGACAACTTAAAGTTACTAAATAACCTTGAGCATCAAGGTAGGCAAAAGAAAAAAGAAAAACAAATCTTGAATATAAATGTTAATACAGTAGTAATAATTTGAACTCCCCAAGGATTAAGAGGAAATATTTCAAATTCCAGAAAACAAAAGGGTTCTTGAAGGATAGATTTCTCTATGGAGAGGGGAAATGGTTTAACCCTGCTGTGTTCCTGATTCCTACTCTAGCTATCACTGTGTCTCTCAGGTGTTTTAGTTGCTACCACTCATTGGTCCCTTAAATTCTTAATTTGTTGTGTCATTAGAAAGAACTGCAGAGTTGGACAGTGAAACCATTCTTGCCTCATTTTCTGAACTATTACATCTGCTATTTCTGGACCAACTCATCTTTCCCCACCCTCAGGAAATGGAAAGATTTTGAGTGATGTGATGACCCTAATTTCCTGGGCTTCTCCAGTGTTTAGCCTTTTAAGGCTATTTATCAACCTTAAAAACATTAATCCAAAATTTGAAAATGTCTATGGCTTTATTGTTGATCCCATTCTATTTCACGAAGGTTACTTTTTCTCTGTCTCTGACATTTCAAAGACATTCTAAGTAGCCACATTGGGGACAGAAATGAAAACAAACTACCTTAACTGGCAAATGCTAAAGGTAAAAAAAAAAAAAACAACAATAACAAAAAGTAAGTTTCCCATGTTTCCAACCAAAAACAAATTATTTTTCTTAAAAATGAAACTGAAAATGAACTTCTGTATATTTCAAAATTGTAGACTCCCAACACTCAAATAAGTTTTGAACCAAACTGATAAGATCACTGAACATGCTCTGTCGGGAAATGATCCTGACCCCCCCATCACTCCCCATTCCCAGTCAGAATCCTCAGAACCACAAGAAAGGGTGAACAGAGAAAGAACATTGTGTTTTTAGCCAACTATTGCATTCATTTATTTAGTTGGTTACTTATTTATAGTTTTGACCCTTATTAACCTAACCATTTCTTATTATGGTTTCCATCAATATTTCCCACAATACCTTAGGGCTTTTGGCTTCTGCTTTTTCTCCTTTCACCAAAGAATTTCCTTAGAATTTTATTCAGCCTTAATATGGTCTGTTTTGCTTGCTTTATGAGACAATGGCATCATGTCTCAGATATCTAGGTCCTTAAAGAAGTCTTACTGAATACCAAAAAAATAAAATAAAAATGGACATTTGTCCTCTACATACAGTGGGAAAAAAATGAAGAAGTAACTTTGGCCTAAGATCTAATGACATAGTAGCCAAACATTTTCACAGATGAAATTTCAATAGGCCCTGGACTTTTTGGGTTCTTTTTTTTTTTTAATAGAGAGATTTTTGCTATAAGGCGTGTATGCTTGCTAGAGAGACAGAAAGTAAAAAATCACCCCCAGTGGGGAAGGGCCATGCCTCAAACCCCTCTTCTCCATTCTCCTCTTGCAATCTTAGGCACATATGCTCATACACCTGGCATGGGTTTTAAGTCACTGGGTCTGGAACTTGAACTGTGGCTGACTTCATGGAAATCTAGTGACATAACCATTATGATATCTGCTGGTCCCTTGAGTCACAAAAGCAGTTTCATTTAAGTGACAGAGACACCTCATTTTAATGTTACCATCTTTATTTTGGCCCAGTGGAGTGTTCTTTCTATCCCCAGCTTGGGCCTCTGCAGGCCTGAAAGCCTGAGGTGAGGGAAGGGCATAGTCAATAGTGAGTAGTTAGTAATTGGCATCCTCTCTCTTCCTGGCCATGCTTTCCTTACTACCCGAGGCAGTTATTGTTTTGTAACTCATGAGGAGGAGTAGATGAGGGGTTAGTTGAAATGTAGGGTGCTGGCTCTTTGTTCTTGGGCTGTCCTTGTGAGTATACTGGAGATTCATGAGGGCAACACTGACTACATTCCCCCAACCAGCAGTGCTCCCTCAGGATGGTCATTTCCAGTCCTTTAGCATCTAGACTTCTAGATGTTCACATACATCAGACCAAGGGGTGTAGAACCTCTAGAGGTGCCACCTGGGCTTTGAGATGTTTTATACACTCCGAGGTCCTTCTAGTCTGCAGTCATACTTGAGTCCTGTGGATTTAAACCTAGAAAACTTTTCTTGTCCCCCATACTCTACAATTCACCTCTCTGTCCCCCAAAGAGAAACCTCACTTCTACAATACGATTGTCTCTTGCCTACAAACAGTAATTCTGATGACCAAAGAAATCACCAGATTCTCATTCTAAATCTGCTTTCAGATTAATGGTGATTCCCCCGTTTTAATCTCAACCATAAAGGCCGACCCCATTTAGGGGTCAGTCCCACAGCCTAGTGGTTAAGGGAATTGGATTGCTTCATGGCAGACTGTGGTTCCTGGTCTCAGCAGCTTGAAAAACAAGCTGGGAATGTGTGGATATGTGCCCTAAATCCCAACGGGACAGAGAAATGGAAGAGAAGAGAGTGTGGCCTGACTGCAGTTCTCTCTCTTTCTCTCTCTCTCTGACAAATGCACTTGCCTTTGGCAATTTTTTAATAAAGCATATTTTTAAGTATATATTTGAATATTTAAAGGGTTGGTTTGAGTATTTTTGTTAAAACAAATAAGCAATCTTTCCTAGAAAGAATGAATTGCTTGCAACATTTAACTCTTCCCCTTTCATTACCCCTTAGTGAAAATTATTAACAATATGAGACCTGGCTTCAGAAAGAGCATGCTTAAATTAACAACTTATCATTGGCTGCTATGAAAATACCACAGCTTCTCTGTCAGTGAGGGAAAGATGAGATGGTATCAGTTTGGGCTTCTATAAAGCAAATGAGGCAAAATAGAGTTTATCGGTTTAATTGTTAGTCACAGGAACTTCCATATTAACCAAGAAGCAATAACTACATCTTTTGCCTAATGAAAGTGAACATCAGAGGAACTATAACTCATTTAAATCAGGGGTCCTTACAGATGATCTTCCTAACTGGTAAAGGTAATTAAGATTAATTGAGTATGAATGCCAAGGGAATCTCATGTTATAATACTCTTGTGGAAGTGCCAAGAGGGCATGAATCATGTTTCATTTAATAGAGTGTCCTCTAAAAGATATTTTGAATGTGAGAGCAAGTGCTGTTAAAGCATCAGTGCTGTTTATTTTTCCAAATGTGTATTTTCAGTGAGCATTTAAACTACCTCAAACAAAGGCAAAAGATAAAATATTCCCTTATATACACAGAGCTCTTTCCATCTGGTTCTAGGCTAAACATAACTTTTAAAGCATATAAATTGCTGGCAGGTTGGAAAGTGGGTTGAGCATAAGTTCGTACACAGCTGAACTGAATGGTTTGAATGCTCTCTTCTTGGTCAAACCTTCAAATGATAATTTGCAATTTGTCAAGTTGGACTATTCCTGGGCAAGAAAATATAATAAGGATTCCTTGAGTTTAAAAACAAAATGGAAACTATGGTTCCTGGCAGGGACACACATGCATTTTATAGAGAAAATCAAGATCTGGCCTCTGGTTAAGATGACATCAACTTAAAAAGAATGAACACAGGTCAAGGGATATTTGGGCAGGCCACAGAACACCCGGACGTGGGTTGCATCAAATTCAGCTCAGGAATAAGTCATCTTCTTCCCAAGCTTTCTTTCCTCTTCTGTCTTCTTATAACAATCCCTGTTTTGCTCATATATGCTTGCTTTCGTATAAGAATAAAAAAGTTATTTTCAGAGATGATCTAGTTTAAGCCGAAAGTCACGTCAAGTCAGAATCGGGATGTATTTCCTCAGCATAAATAGATGCTTTTTCTGGTACCTAGAGAAACTAGCCTTCTAGTAGTCCATAACCCTTTAAAACCTGTTACACATTACTGGGTGCCTTTACAGCAAGAGACCTACACAATGAACTAATCCCTCGGAAGCCTATGAGGTTTTGGAGCTGGTGTAATCTGTGGTGGCAACCTGAACATTTCAGATGAAAGCTAATTGTCCTTTTGTGGTCATTGTGCATCTTGCTATTCGATATGGAGATATTATTTGACAACTGTTTTATTTTTCTAACTGTATACGAGGAACTTCTTATTTCTGAAAATGAGGAGGGTTGAATGGCCTCAGCTCACTCTGATTGCAAGAATGAGGAAGACATGGATGAAATCCTCTGTAGAGTAATCAAAGTGATTGTCTCCTTAGCCCTACTTTTTGGGCTATTTTATTGTTGAGCATAGTTGTGGTTTTTCCAAATACAGTGTTTAGTTATTCCTGCAACACACTAAGCTTTTGATGAGTAAGAAATCCCCTACTCGCTAAGTAATCAGAATGAGGAAAATCTACCCTAAAGAAAAATGGAAAATTGTTTTTTTGCTGAGAAAACATAGATGTTAAATAGAGAATAACTCCAGGTATTGGCACTTTGTCCTAGTGCATAGTATTTTAAGTGTTTTTCAGGCATTATTTCTCTTAATAAAATATTGATGAGATAGGCACTTACTTTCTATATTTTATAGATAAAGATGAAGTATAGAAATTAATATGCTACTGAGGGTCAGAGCCATTACTTGATTCCAGAGCCAAAACTGAAAAAAAAAATGCCTGATCAGTCAGACTGGACACAGTGGTAATACAATAGGACTCACCCATGAAGGTCCTCCAATCATATCTCATGTCTTCCTCCATACACCTGCCTGGGGCTGGAGGCAGATTGTGGCATGAGGATCCTGTTGAGGGTGGTTATCTCACTCTCTCTTTTTCTTTCTTTCTCTCAGAAAAAAAAAAAAAAAGATATTTTGAAAAATGATGCCTGAATCTGGTTATTAAACATGGAATAACTAATGCACAGAACATTGTTACATCTGTCGCATAAATTAGCACAAAATACAATAGAGTCTAACTTTTGGCTTTATACATAGTAGCTATCAGCATATTAGGAGAAGTGACAATTATCCCCAGAAGGGTGAGGATGACGTACTCATGGTCTAGATTATTATTATTGGAAAGCTGAGATTCTTTATTTCTTCATGTAAAGATGCGTGAGCCCAGAGTGTTGGCTCTGCAAAGATGGAACAAACAGATACATGGGAAGGAAGGGAGAAGGTGGGAAAGTGACTTAATGAAAGTGTATATTTAATTACCAGGTAAGAATTGAGTGATGTGAGCATTATAAAACTTTGTGAAAGAAAGTTTGGCATCTTTCTGTTGCTCCAGCTAGTGTCCCCCCCACTCTGACTCTTCATGGGCCCCCATGTGGGTGCTTGCTGCAAGAGAGAGCACTTGGATCTGTTAGTCTTGACAATGAAGGACAAATCATGTTATCATATTATCCTCATTTCTTCGAATGGTGAGGGGCTGCGTCATTTGATCTTTCTGTACAAAATGGAGTAAACCTGTGAACCCTTCTTAACCTTTTCCTTCTGACAGTCAGATAATTTAGCTCTTTTTTCTCCCTCTAATTGTCCATGACAGCGCAGAGATCTTAATCTCTATCAGAAAGAGTTGGAAATTTTTATTTTAAAGCCAAGGGTTTGTTCCTGCTGTCCATTAAAATGTAGAGCTTTTGAATTCATTTATTCTCCTGATGATTTGTGGAGAGTTTATTTTCTGATGAGTCCCACTTGAACTGGAAAATTAACCTTTTGTAGTAACATATACACTGGCCCTCTAGGCTCTTATAATACTTTTATATTTGAACTGAAAAACAAAATACCATAAGAGGTAGTCCACCAATTTTAATAAATGTAGCAAATACATGTTAACTCCCTGCACTAAGATGGTCTACTGAAAGAAAAAAATCAGTGGTGCATGGCTTGAATGAGGCCTCTCCACTATTCAGGTGTTACCAATGTGGTAGTATTAAGAGGTGGAGCCTTTAAAGGATAATCAGGCCACAGAGTTACTCCCTCATTAATGGTGGTTAGGTCCTTTTGAAAGAGGCTTCATGCAGTGTTCAATTGCTTTACTCTTCTGCTTTTTCCATGTGAGAATATAGCAGGAAGGCCCTCACCAGAACAAATTTCAGTGCTTTGACCTTGGACGTCCCAGCCTCCAGAACGGTAAGAAACAAATTTCTATTATTTATAAATAATTCATGTGTATTTTGCTTTGGCAGCACAAAATGAACAAAAAAGGTTTCTTCTGAAAATTTCTTCTCTGATGTGGGTTTTTACTTATCCTTCAAATCCTCAACATTGAGTTAGAACAAGTTGATTTGATGCTATAGGAATAAGTTTTAAACTAGCCAGTATTGGTCCAGTAGAAGGCCCAATTTTTATCAGGTAGCAGTGTTTTATTCCTAAAATAGAGCTTAGGGGCAAATCAAGGATATATGATTCTTCTAGAATAGGAGTTACTTAAGGATTGCAATCTAATGGCAGAAGATAATGAGACTTTTCTTAAAGCTATGTTAACAATCACATAATTTTTATTCAAGTGTATGTTTGTTGGGGTAATGAAGTGATGGAGATGATGATTACCAAATTTGCTGTCTAGTTTGAATCACCTGTGATAGCATAACTTCTTACTTTTCTGACAAAATGACAGAAGCCATAGGTGAGAGATCACAAAGGATGCTTTGCCACTCTGAGGCTGATATTCTCAGGTAATATCTTCTTTAGTGTGGAGTAGAACCAGAGTTACGTGAATTAAAATGGTTCTGACTCCAGAAAGTTTATATAAGAAAATTGGGACAGAGCTGACATTTTGCCAGAAGGATCCCGAGGGACTAGGGCTTAGAACTTTAATATACAATGTCTTTCTTGAAAGGAGATGATTCAAAAGTCATTCATCTACGTGGAATTGTTTGAAAATGTCTTTCCATCTGTATTTGCACCATCAGTTGGCTCATGTCTCCTGCTTAGTCAATATGTTTCAATTTGCTCTGAGTATTACCTATAATGTAATAAAGTTAAGTTGTTACTGGACATATTCTAATACTGAAAAATCAATGTTGTTTGGAGTCACTTCCAGGGTGGTTAACACTGAAGAACAAGTACACTGATAAAGCAAGTACACTGATAAATGATAGGCATGTCCTATATGTACAGACTATAGAAATATGTAAGAGATAGATTAACTTCAAGGAGGCTGAGCAGGGGAACAAGATGTGCAAAAAACCCCTACATCTCCATAATATTCAGTATTCAAGGAGCTTCATAGGGAAATATGATATAGAGCTTATTGATCCATGGGGCAAGTGGGGAGAAGAGGCCAGAGAAACTTCACAGAGATGATTTCAACTAGGTGGGAAGAGGAGGAAGCACAGGTTATGTCTTCTAGTTTCTTCGCTTCCAGATGACAAGATAATTATTTCCAAAACCACTTTCTACTGCTTCATTAGATAAACCTTTGGAGGTCGTGTTCTCCTAGTCGTAGAAAAGGTGTGAGTTTTTAACCTTTCAAAGTCAGTGAAGATCTTCGATGATCCAGCTTCGTCAGTCTGGGATGGTATTCTGAGTCATGGGCTTATTGAGCTGTGCTCCAAGGATGCTTTCAGGCCTGTCCATATATCTATCAGATATAAAACCTGCAGTTATGGGCTCCTCTACACCACTTAAAAATCTTTTCTTAATATGGTGAATTAAGCTTCCAAGAACATCTGAAGTTTTTCTAGCAACCAGCTAGAAGGAAACCTGTATCCAAGGGCTGCAAATGGGAAAAAAATAAATTGAATAAGTACACACTTAATAGGCAATCATGAAAAAGGCAATAATATCATAATGAAAGATATATCTTTTATGAATTTTGTAATACTGTTGTCTCTTATGGTTGTTGGGAAAATCATTGAAAGACACAGAGACACAGATTGGGGAGTGGAATCTGAGAAAGGCTCAGATTTCATTAGCTATGCTCAGTTTCTATATCAACAAAGTAAGGATATAGCACTATAGCTTACCGGAAATAGCCATGAACTGATATAATCCATTCCTACATGACAACCTGGTCTAGATTACAAGATTTCTGACGCAACTATTATTGAATAGCTGCTATAATAGCAAGAAATCACCTGTAGACAGTATGTAAATAAAACACATGTATATAAGCATGTCTATAGTCTACAAAAGCATTATGAGCACTAAAATTTGAATTTATGTAATTTTCATGCATTGTAAAATATTTTTCTTTTGTTTTCAGTCAGAAAAAAAAAAACTTTCTTACACATGGTTAAGCAATGATTTATACCATGATAGAATGGCTTTAAGGTCAATAGACACCATATTTGTTTGGTGTTGATAATGACTTTTTATTGTTGAGTTTGTTTACCATATTTAGAGTATATGCCATGTTCCAGACCCTGTGATAATGCCTACATTATTTCAATTACCTTTCCCAAGTACCCTAGGATGTAGACATTCCTTCTTTTCAGCTGATGAATAAATTAAGGTTATAATGGCTAAGTA
This sequence comes from Tupaia belangeri chinensis, assembly GCF_000334495.1. NCBI lineage: Eukaryota > Metazoa > Chordata > Mammalia > Scandentia > Tupaiidae > Tupaia > Tupaia belangeri. The sequence continues at coordinate 5,458,992 of NW_006159773.1, forward strand.
AATATTTATTCCATGCCTATTATATTTCAGGAAATTCTCTGCAGGGTAGAAGAGTTGGCCATGTAAACACAATTACTTTTTTTCAGAAACCTCACATTCTGAGGAGGAGAGATATACAATAAATAAACAAAAAATCAGACCCAAAAGATTCTTACAGATTGTGACAAATACTCTAAAGGAAATAGAAAGATGAATATGATAGGTAAAAATAAATCATCCATTAATCACTTTGGATAAACGTTTGAGGAAGGTCTGTAAAGTGTTGACATTGGAACAGAAATCTAAAGAGTAAAATGAACCAGCTACGAGAAAAGTCAGGACAAACCCTGAAGAATGTGGTGAGCTTGAAAAAACAGATTAGTGTGGCTAGAATAAGATACAGAATAGGAAGAGATGAAAAAGGAGAGAGAGACAGGACAACTTATGAAGGATCAACAAGCCAATGCAACGTATTTGCTTGTTATTGCAAGTACAGTGGGAAGTCATTAATAAGGTTTTATAAAGGGAGTGTTAACTGAGCAGCAAGTCCTGTGCACAGCATCAGATTCAGGAATCAAGAGCCCAGTGAGAAGGCTTCCATACTAACACTGGGCACAAAATAATGGTGGTTTGGATAAGAGCTGTAACAGTGAAAGTGGAGCAGAGTAAATATTGGCTTGTCAGAAAAGTCATGACACACTTTTGCATAGAAAAGCAGAAAAAATATGCCACAAATTTTCTGACAACCTAGTAGAGTGAAGATAAAGTTGAGGCCTAGAACTGAGAGGATTTGCTGACAGAGTAAATTTCGGGAAATGAGGAAAAGGAAGGAATGTGTTGTAGGTTTCTGGTTTTATAAACCTAAATGGATTACAGTGTGACTTTCCGATGTGATGAGGGTGGAAATTTGGGGTAGAAAGTTAAGACTTTTACCTTGACAGTGGCATTAAAGATGATAATTACATATTTATTAGGATATTCCAAGACTACTATGGACAATATGATTTGGGAATTAAAAGAGAGATTTATTATCAGTGATTCAGAAGCCAGAGGTGGTACAGTAGTAAAACAGAAGGTTCTGCTGGATAATCCCACATGAGAAGGTCCACAGTTCATGTCTGAAGCCTCCCTTAGTACAAAGGGCCTGTGTTTGCCCATGATCCAGTGCTTACTGAAGGCTGGGAGTAAATTAAAGCAGCAAGACCCTGTTGGGGTTGCTGTCTCTCTGTGCTGTTTCTCTCTGTGTGTCTCATGGAAGAAATAAACATGTGTGCTGTCCTCTGTAGTATAGTGGTGAGTATCCCCGCAAGTCACGTGGGAGACAGAGCTTCAATTCCCTGATGGGGAGGTAGCCTTCTGTTTGGGACCAGCAGTTAGCATAATGGATTTGTTGCTGAACTCCTGTGTAGTCAACCGTGGTTCGAGTCCCAGACCCAGTGTCTTAAACTCACTTTGGGCACATGTGCGTGTGTGCCCAAGATCCCGAGAGGAGAGTGGAGGAGAAGGGATTGTAGCATGGCCATCCCCCCTGTGGGGTGATTTCTCACTTTCTGTCTCTCTGTCTTTCTGGCTAGCGCATGCGCCCTATATCAAAAACCTTTAAAAAAAAATAAAAAAGAGTGCATTTAATGAAAAAAACTATACATGGATTCAAAAAATATTTGCATTAAATAAACTCATTCTTAATTCCATTTTCCATGAACTTTTTGAAGCCTCTTCATATAGATGGAGGCCCAGGTAAAAGGTTTAGGGCATTCCAGATTAAATGTTTGAGTTTGGCAGAGACTTAAGGATTAGTTGATGTGTTTAAAGCATGCAGTGACCCAAAAGCAATGTTGAAAGTATTTCAAAGAATGAGAGAGAGAAGTTAAAGAGATAGCATTGGACAGAATTACATCTGTATTAGTACGGAGTGGAACTAGGGTTTTAAATCATTTCCTCTAGATCTACATCTTCAGAGCTTTCTACAAAGTCATATTTCTGGGTTCATGAGCAGATTTCCCAATTTAATTGTGAATTCAATTATGTAATTCAAATTCTGGCGCTCCTGTTAACAGTTACGTCTCAATGTATAGCATGCAATATAAAATTGGAAAAAGTTTAAGATTCTACATTAGGCAGGGTGTAGTTGGTTTTTTAGTCATCATTTTGCCTTTAAATTTGGACCTGATTCATTTATTCCCAATCATTAATGGATTATGTGAAATAATTTATACTCAATTATTCTTCTATTTTGAAAATATTTTAATATAGAACCAAAATGTTTTATGTGCTCTTTCTAACTTAATAGTTTTATTCTACTTAGGTATTTAAAATAAGAAATGTGAGGACCAGTAGGTGGTATGGTGGTTGAGGCACTGGACTCCCACATGGCAACCACAGTTGAGTTTTGGACCTGGCAGCTTGCTTTCTCACTCCTCTCCCCACTGTGTGTGTGTGTATGTGGTGAGTGCATGTGCCCTACAGCAAATCAAAATAATAATAATAATAATAATAATAAAAAGAAATGTTAAATTCTTTCTTATTCCTTTGTTAAAAAGAAATAAAATCAAAAGGAATTATAATTGGGGTTAGCAGATGGAATGGAGGTTAAGGTGCTTAATTCCCATATGACTGACCATAGTTTGTGTCCCACACCTGGGAACTTGAAAATCATACAGGGCACGTGTGTGTGTATGCTCAAAACCCCAAGAGGAGAATGGAAGAGAAGGGATCGTGGCATGGCTATTTCCCCCATGTAGTGAGTTCTCACTTTCCCTCTTGCTGTCTCTCTCTGGTGAGTGTGTGCGCCCTATGGCAAAAAAATTAAAAAGAAAATAATAATTTAAAAATGGTAATTATAGTTGCTTTAGAAAGAAGAAAAACATAAGAACTTGGACATTATCCTTTAAGAATAAATAATATATTTTATAGTACTTGCCCATAATTAAGAATTGTGCCTCGTGGTTTTGTTGTATTAATTAAACCAGCATGATAAAATATTACTTGTGATTGCATGAGTTAAATACTACAATTCAATATAAGGCTATATAATCATAAAATAGATTCGAATTGGACAGTAAGACTAATTGTATATAAGATAAATAGGAAAGAAAAAAATGATGAGAGACGTAATAATGACTTTATGGGCTATTATAAATCTGGTAGGAAAATGACACGATGCAATGCTTCAGACTTAAAATGCTATTAACAGGTTCTAGTTTCTAACATGTGAGCAAAATAGATTTAAACTCTCAATAAATTACTATTGAGTTTAAAATGACCTAAAATATATTAAAATATTAACTTAAGAATCTAGAAAATATTAAATATTTTTAAATATTAAAATATGTATTAAAATATTAAGAATTTAGAATATTCACAATAAATGTGTGATACAACTGGGTAAAAGCATAATTTTTTTAAAAGTATTTATAAAATAACATCGTATATTCTACTCCCCTAAGTTCTCTAATATAAGCTTATTATTGAAGTCACTGACTCTGACTAGTTAGGAAAAAAAATAGTACTCTCACTCCCATGTGTGTGTGGTATATATCTTTGCAAGTTTTTTTTTTAAGATTATTTAATTACACATTTAAATAAAAAGTGCCCTTCGAAAAGCACCTTCTAGTTAGTTGTTTATACCTGTTTTTATTAAAGCTCTATTGTTTATATCCTATTTTCTATTTTAGCTTCCATATAGAGTTTACCTATTATCTATTCAACCAATGTTTCTTTTTTAAACCTGTATGTGTTGCAAAAACAATGCCAAAACTTTTCTACCGTAAGGTTTTTCTTTCGGCCTTTCAAAATAACCTCAGAAACTAATAGAGCTTTCTAGGGCAAAATTCCAGTAGTAAATAGGATTTGCATCATTTAATTCCTTTATTTTTAAATCTATGTGTAAAAGAGGTAAACTTAAGCCAGCCAAAATTTAGGTAAGGGCAGCCACCCATTATTGAGTCTCAGCTGCGGAGGTAGAGAGCTCATCCTTGGCATCAAGTTTACACAGACCCTGTATACCACTGAGACCCACGGGAGGGCTGAAGAGCACATTTACTGAGCAATAAATGAAAAATGTAAGCTAAGAAAGTAGCTGAGACACAGTACGTATGTGCTGAGGAGCATCAACCAAAAGAATGACAAGAGACAGCGGATGCAAAGGCACCTTTGAAATTCTGGGGTCCATATTTTTCTATATATAAAATCAGTAATAAATGGCCCTGGGAAATTTTTTTTGAGAGGTTTTTGTGATAGGGTGTGTGTGCTCACCAGACAGAGAGAGACAGAAAGCGAGAAATCACCCTCCAGGGAAGATGGCCATGCTGTAATCCCTTCTCCTCCATTCTCCTCTGGGGATCTTGGGCACGCATGTACATGCACCCGGCGTGAGTTTTAAGCCACTGGGTCCAGAACATGAACCGCAGTCGACTACATGGGAGACTAGTGCTAGGACGCTGCAACTAAAAAATGACTTAGTATGAAATTTGCCTCATGTTAATTAATGTAAAATAAATATTAATTAAATAATCTTTAGCTTTGCCTACAAATATTGGTGATACGTTTAATGTTTTATTCAAAAGAAAAAATGTGTGAGAGGTTTTTGTGATAGGGTGTGTGTGCTCACCAGACAGAGAGAGACAGAAAGCGAGAAATCACCCTCCAGGGAAGATGGCCATGCTGTAATCCCTTCTCCTCCATTCTCCTCTGGGGATCTTGGGCACGCATGTACATGCACCCGGCGTGAGTTTTAAGCCACTGGGTCCAGAACATGAACCGCAGTCGACTACATGGGAGACTAGTGCTAGGACGCTGCAACTAAAAAATGACTTAGTATGAAATTTGCCTCATGTTAATTAATGTAAAATAAATATTAATTAAATAATCTTTAGCTTTGCCTACAAATATTGGTGATACGTTTAATGTTTTATTCAAAAGAAAAAATGTGTATCTCATGTATACATCAAACAGTTTTTATTTTAAGAAAATCAAGAGCAATTAGTTGGAAACTAGCATGTAGATTTGTGATATACACAAAGGAACATAAACGGAAAATAATACAGTGTGTGACTAGGTTATATTCTAGAGAAAAGAACAAAGAAAGTCTTATGTTGAGATAAGACAGAATTACACAGCTCAGAAGAATCTTAGAGATTATAAAATGTGACTTTCACTGTGTAGGTAGAATACTGATGCAGGGAGAAGTAAAAATTGTTGTTTCAGAACTGAGATTAGAACTGAGACTCCCTGGGACCAGCAAATGTCATAATGGTTACGTTGTTGAACTCCCATGCATTCGAGCATGGTCTGAGTACTGGACTAAACCTCATGCTGGACGCGTGTGCGTGCGTGCCCAAGGTCCCAAGAGGAGAACGGAGGAAAAGGGATTGCGGGTGGCCATCGCCCCTGGGGGCTCATTTCTCGCTTTCTGTGGATCTCTCTGGCAAGTGCACGTATATCTACATATATATATATATATATATCACACACACACACACACACACACACACACAAAACTGAGGGCCCTGACTTCAGGTTCAGTGTTCTTTTCACCACATTGTGTGATTATTAAGAAATCTCTAAAAGAGTTTCTTTTTACTCACAACGTTAATACCGTTTTTCCTCTCTGAGATTGCCAATGAAAGGTGTAGGTGGCAGACTATACCATCCTGCTAAAAAGCATAAAGATTATTTTGAACTAAAGGCGGGGCAGGTAGGTGGCACGATGGTGGTTAGGGGCATTGGACTCCCACACGGTCCACCATGGTTTGAGCCCCTAGCCTGACGGCTTGCTTTCTTGCTTTCTCTCTCTCTCCCTCCCTCTTACTCAGTCCCTGTCTCGTGAAATTAAATTGAATAAACAAATGAGTAAATAAAATGAAATAAAATAATTCTAAAACAAAAAGATTATTTTGAACTAAAAGTACTCAAAAAAAAAAATAGTAAGTACTAAAAAAGCAGGAGGGCCAGCTTTTACCTGGTCGTTAGGGTAGCTGGCTCCTAAATGGCTGACCGTGTAGTTCAAGGCCTAGACCTGGCAGCCTGAGAATCACACTGGGCATGTGCACCCAAAATCCTGACAGAGGGAGAAATAGAGGAGAAGGGGTTGCGGTGTGACGATGCCCCACAGAGGGTGCTTTATCTCTCTCCAGCTAGTACACATGCCTTCTGGCAAATTAAAAAGAGAGAGAGAGAGAAAGAAAAAGGAAGGGAGGAAAAGTTGATGATGACTTTTCATCCTATTTCCACTGGTATATTTTGTGGTGATATATCTTCTCCATCTCTAGAAGAAAAGAGTAAAAATCATAAAAGTGATTTTCAACAAAAAGAAGATTTACATGTGATATTTTTGTGTCAGTGGGACTCTTAAAACCATATCAAGGCCTTCTTTCTCTTGCCACGACCTCTGCTGCTGATCTTGCCCTCATTTAGTTATTCAAAGATTTAAGTCCCTTTGACAAGGGCACATTTACAATCCTGATGGGAAGGAGAAACGGAGGAAACAGGATCATGGCATGACCATGCCCCACTGGAGGGTGCTTATTCTCTTCCCCTCTCTCTTTTTCTTGTTGGTGAGTACACAAACCCTCTAGCAATTAGAAAAAGATTTCTTGCATGTACTTAAGTGTTTTTTTTTTTTTATGGACATGGATTGCATTTTATTATCTTTCTAGTTATTAAAGGTGTAACTAGATTCTTTCATTTGCATGTTCCACTGACTTGCAGAGAAAGAACGGAAGACAGAGGAAGTCAACATTTGTTACCTGGGGGCTGCATATCCATGCTGCAAGGGTCAATGTTATTTACTCCCCATCATTGGCTTCGACTTTTTATACTCTTCTTAAATATATATTGGTACAATTTCTATGTAAATGTAATGCATTATTCCTACAATATAGAAATAATCAAGAGGACTATTTTATCAATGTCTCATCCTTTCTGTTTTTCTTATGGAACATATGTCATGTCATCAAAGATCATTACTTTACTTTTTTCTTTCCTTATAGAAATTCCATCATCCAGAAGCACTGCATAGGCTAGATGGCGGAGTGGTAGGGGCATGGACACACCTAGGTTCCAATCCCACCTCTGCCTCTTACTAGTTGGTTTGGCCTCAGGCAAGAAAGAAAATTTTTCTCAAAATCATTTTGCTTATTTTTAAAATCAAGGTAATCAAAGAGCTGAGAAATTTGAGTAAAGAATTCAGCAATGTTTGGAATATAATATTGTATGGATATAGGTGACATAGCATAAACTTTCTGAGAGTTGCCTTCATACTTTCTGTTTTGCTGTGTCCAGAAGGATCTGGTAAATTAAGACTATGCTGTTACATGAACATAACCGAAATCATGGATTTACTCTGGTGAGACTAAAGGATTTAACTGAGCACATCTATGGACCTCATTTACTCTGAAGCCCTCTCTTGGCATCTTTACTAAGTACTCGTAATAAATAGATGTTTCTATACAGACTCAAGAATGGTGACTTAGGAAAAAAAAAAGTAAACTGGAAAAGCAGCCAAAGTCATGTCAGCACATGGGAGCATAGCACTCTGATCTCAGTATGAAGATCATTTCTGCACCACGGAGATGTTTTTGACTCATGCTTGGAAGCCCACTTCCGGATTCTTTCTTATCTTGCTGGACGTTGTTGTGTTTTCTAGGAATCCTCATCTCTTACTCTTCCCCTTCCCTCTTGCATTCAGTCCATTTCATTCAATCTTAATTTCTGGTTATCTTGGAAACCCATCCTCTCTTGGGTTGTACCCACTGCCATTGAAACATTTCTCATCTGAGTTATTAAAGAGCTTCTCAACCACTTATTTGCTCGTTTTTCCCCATTTGCCACTCTCCAATTCATCTTTGCACCTTGACATTTTAAAAGTGCAAATTTGATTTTGTTACTTCCTCCTCTAAACTCCGGTGCTCTAGCTTCCGTTATTGTTCATTATAAGCTTGTGCCTCTGTCCCGATCAATGGACTGTGAGCGTGTCATGTACCACTCCTGATAAACATCCCCAAAGAGAGTGCTCAGACTGTCTCCAAATTCATATGCTGAATTCCTAACCCCCAATTCGTCCCTATCTGGAAGTAGAGCCTCTCAGAAATCATTTGGTTGGCAGGGCCTTCATGAAGGGGATTAATGCTTTTATGAAAGTGACTCCAGGGAGCTCCCTCCCCCATGTGCTGTACGAGGACACACACACCAAAAAGATGGTCATCCACGAACCAGGAAGTGAGTCCTTCAGTCAATCTGCCTGTGCCTTGATCTTATACTTCCCAGAATCCAGGACAGTGTGAATAGATTTTTTATCTGGCTGGCCTCATAGTGCAGTTGTTAGGCCCTGAACAGAGGAAACTGGATCCCACATGGATAACCAAGGTTTGAGTCCCAGCTCTGTTGGCTCAAAAAAGCACCCTGAGTAGGTACACATGTGTGTGCCCAGGGTTCTGGCAGGACTCAGAACTGAAAGCAAAAGGACTGCAGTGTGAGCAGTCCCATTGGTGGATACATTTCTTTTTCTTTCTCTGTCTCATGTACATGTACACGCTCTCTGGCATGGGGAAAAGAAAAGGCTATTATTTATAACAGTTACAGTGGACTGAACAGACTGACAGTGAGGTGGCATGTCCTTCTTTGGCCCTTTTTCCTTCCTATTAACCAGACTATGGATGAGAAGGTCAGAGCTAGATCAGCTCCTTGAACCTGTGAGCTGAGACATAAAAGATGGAGCCGCCATAGAGAAACTGAATTTATAATGATCATGGCGCTTCCACATTTGCCTGGGACTGGCTTTCTCAGAGAATGACTTATGTGTGAGAGAAATAAACTTCCGTCTTGTATAAGTTAATATTAGTTTAAATTTCTGAAACATCTAGCCCAATCAAATCCCAATACATGCAACGTCCATTATTTTCCAAAGGCCTGTCTACTTTTGGACTCTGTTTACTTTTGTACTTCATATTCTGTCTCCTTCTCATTGGCCTTTTCTCTACAGCTATACTGAGTTACACATAGGTCCCAGGTCTTCTAATGGTGTCAAATCTTACTGTCTTTGTTCATGTTATTCCTTTTGACTAATATTCCATTTCTCACAGTCCTGGCCTTCTTCATTTCAATTTTAGAATTTTTAACTTATTTTTAAACACTAATTTAAACATTATCGTCCCAAGGAAGCAATCAGTGACAATCCCCTCCATGCTTGCAAAAGATAATGCTGCTCATTCTGTCATGATTTTGGACCTGACAGTTTACATGTTTATACATTCACATACATCAAGAGTTACTTATTTATACATTTTTTTCACCATTAAGCCTTAAGAGTACTGATTCAGTCCTACACATTCACAGTGGCTAACAATATCTGGCAATTCATAGGTAATCAAAAAAATCATGTCAAAGTGACCATAGAACATAATCATACTTATGGAGTTTTTAAAATAAAATCATTGTTGCCTTTTTACCATTTCTCAATTTAGAAGTAAAAGGGACACTTATTCCATTATGAACTGTTCGAAGACTCCAATTTCTCAGTTTCATATAATTAAAAACAATGAATCATTTTATTTGAGAGATTGCATTGTACTCTGAAATGCTGTGTAATAAAGGTCATTATCTCAGATTTAATATTAGAATAATAAGGTAGCATTTAGTATGAGTGCAGTAAAAGTTTCAAAAATCATCAAAGAATAATTTTAGATATTTCTAATTTTCTTATTTTTTAAAAGATTTTTGTCATAGTTCATGTGTGTGTGTTGGAGAGAGAGAGAGAGAAAGATAATGAGAGGGAAAGTGAGAAATCACCCCCAAGGAAGGATGGCCACACTACAGTCCTTTCTCCTCCATTCTCCTCCTGGGATTTTGGGCACACATGTACACACACCTAGCGTGGTTTTCAAGCCTCCAGGGCAGGACTCTAACATCAGTCAGTCATGTGGGAATCCAAAGCCTTAACCTCCATGCCACTTGCTGACCTTTAATTTTTTAATTTTAAAATGTGACTTTCGTTCTATGACTATCATTTTCTCTTATAAAATTTTGTACTCTATTGTTTTATCCCTATATATTTTCTGAGAATTTCCTATACTTTTAAATTGTTGTAAAATCAATTTAAATACCTGTATAATATTCTCTTTTTTTTTCTTTTTCTTTTTGGAGAGATTTTTGCGATAGGGCACGTGTGCTAGCCAGGAAGACAGAGAGAGACAGAGAGACAGAAAGCGAGAAATCACCCCCCAGGGGGGATGGCCATGCCACAATCCCTTCTCCTCCATTCCCCTCTCAGGATCTTGGGCACACATGCACACGTGCCCAGTGTGAGTTTAAGCCACCAGGTCCAGGACTCAAACCACAGTCGACTACATGGGAGTCCAGCAACATAGCCATTACACCAACTGTTGGTCCCCATAATATTCTCTTTTATGGTTACTGTATTAAACAGATCTACTTTATTTCCTTATTAATTTACCTATGGTGGACAGTTCATGTAAATGGAATCATACATGTCTTTTTGTGACTGACTGCTTTAACTTAGCATGATGTCTCCAAGTTCCATCTCTGTTGCAGCATGCATCAGCCTTTCATTCCTTTTTATTGCCTAATAATATTCCTTTGCATGGGTTAAAATCATTGTGTTTATTTATTGACTGACACATACTTCTGTTAGTCCTATGTTTTGCCTATTATGCATAATAATAGTATGAGCAGTCTATATGTTTTTGTGTGTACATATGTTTTTATTTCTCATAGGTAAGTACTTAGGAGTAGAATTGTAGTATCCTATAGAAACTTTGAAATGGAAACCATCAGTTTTCCAAAATGACTGGCCCATTTTACATCCTCACCCTGGTGTATGAGGGTTTCAATTTCTCCACATCCTCACCAACACCTGTTACTCCCTCTCTTTATGATTAGAACCGTCCTAGTATGTGTAAAATAGCATCTCGTTGTGGTTTTAATTTACCTTTCCCAAACGCATAACCATGATGACTACCTGGTCTTGTATTTATTGGCCATTAGTTTATCTTTGGAGAATTTGACTCTAAGTCATATGACACCTTTCCATTTTTTTTTTTCTTTAGGATTTAGTGTGCATGTTCTGGAGTGGTTCGATATTGCATAGCAAAATAGAGAAATAGGTAGAGATCTTAAGAATTTTCAAGTGAAATATTCTTAATTTATAGTTGAAATAATTAACAGCCAGAGAGGTTAAGTAATTGCTGACTGAGGTAAAATGTTCTGGAAATAGTAAATAGTTATTACTTTCAAATCACTATGGTCTCTCTGCAGAACAGAGTAGCAGCATGCATTGCCAATGATATACACTCTCCTGTCAGAATTGGGCGTGTTGGTGGAAATAGAATTGGATATAATTGATGGTAGCAAAAAGTTCTGCTTTACTTTTAGCTACTGAAAGAAACTGATCATAGTTTGAATCTGTATCATTTATCTTGGCTGATGACCTCGGCCTAACAATTTATCTGCTATGCATGGGAAAGCAGTTTGGATAGGCTTATAACATCACTCAAGAAAAGATATTTAGCGTATCCCTTGTTGGATTATGACCCAGATATTAAATTCTTAAATTTCTGACTCATTAGGCTGGTAATCTTTTAGCTAAACTCCACGCTGTCCTCTCTTTACTTGGGCCTTTCCAGGGAGCAAAACTGCCTGCAGTCCCTGATGCAATTACTCTGGGAGGATTTGTTTCTAGCAAAACCACTCTCCAGAAATGTTAACAGGATAAAAAACAGGCAGACTCTATACTGCACTGTTTGCGTAGATTAAATTGGACAAACTCTACAGAATATTGAGGTTCAACCCATTGAAATTCTTCGCTGACTTTCACTTTCCCAAATGTTCTTATTCATGACTTTTCAAACCTAAGATATGTCTGAAGTGCTCTGATGAACAATAGGATATGTAGTCTTAGGTTTACTAAAGCCATGTTACATCAAAGGGACACCCAGTCAGAAGATGAAAAAATAGAGTCAAAGTATAAATACTTCTCTTAGTTACAGTAGTTGCGCATATTATATGTAACAGACCTAGATTTTATTTTAATGGCTGATATAATCACTATATAGATAGAAACTCACTTCACATTCATTTCTTTAGTAATGCGGTTATCCTAATGTAGTGGTTGTATGATTAAAAATTAATTAAAATGGAACAAGCAGATGGTGCAATGGTTGCATCGCTGGACTCCCACGTGGTTGACCATGATTAGAGTCCCCAACACTGTGGTCTAGAACTCATGCCAGGTATGTTTGCGTGTATGCCCAAAATCACAAGAGGAGAATGAAGGAGACGGGATTGTGGCATGGCCGATCCCCAGGGTGTGTTTTCTCACTTTCTGTCTCTTTGTCTCTCTGGTGAGTTCTTCATGGTTCTATACTTCCCAGTCTTTCAGTTTCTGCCATAGAGTTCAGATATTCGGTATATATACACACATAAAGTGGGAACATCCAGTACCTTCCTTTCATAGTCTGACTTGCTTCATTTAGCATTAAATCTTTCATATTCACTTTCTGTCAAATTCCAGGGTCTTGGTTATTTTTATGGCTGAGTAATATTTCATAGTATATATGTGCTGCATAATCTATTAATCAGTTATTGGATATTTCGCTTGATTCTCTATCTTAGCAATTATGATTAATGCCACAATATCCATGAATGTGCAAGTATTTCTCTGACTGAATGTATTCCTATCCTTCAGGTAGATAGATAGATACTCAGGAGTTGAATTTTAAAAATACATTTTTTTCAAAGTAGTACATACAGTTCTTATTGGTGCACTTTAGATGTGAAGTAAACAAACAAAAATGAGCTGTTTCTTTCCACTGCTTGCTCACAGCACGAAGAAAGCATTTGGTGGTATTACCAAGTGTTCAGCCTTGCATCTTATATGAAGGAAAAATAAAAGTAGAAATCAAGTTATTTCAAAAATAGGGTCTAAAGGCTGGAAATACAATATTTATTTTTTAATTATCAATGAAAATATGCTCAAATGAGATGGTTAAAAATGAACTCATTCAGCAAGTACTTGTGGAATCTTCCACTTCTCTCACAGAAATTTTCTGCTGAGATTTGAAAATTAAGTTTTATTTCATTATCTTCTAAAATCATGTACAAGCAGGGCAGGGACATGCCTTCATGAGGCAGGTATTCTTCCCCCCTGCCCCTCATAAACACGAAGCTAAGTTTGTGAGGCTATAAGAAATTCTGCAAACTTTTCCAGGAAAGACCGGCATCAATTACATTATTTGACATGATTTCTAATGGATTTTCAAAAATGTGCAGTGATGCTCTGCCTAATACAAGACTGGAGAAATGACAGAACACCACACCACAGCCTGTGATCTACCCAACTGTAAAAGCAAACAGTGCTCTCTGTTTTTAGTGCTGGGATTCTCTGTCCAATAGACAAAGCATGTTGCCTAGACATGATAATAAAACATTTTTGAGCCTGGTTTAAACATATTACGTCAGGGAATTCTTGATGGCTAGACTAGGGATGCAGGTGAGTTATTTCTGGGTTGCCCCATTGGCAGTTCCATGTCTTCCTTGAGAGTCTTATCATTCCTTGTCTTCCTCTGCTTCCTGAAGCCGCTAAATTATAAAACATATGTTTCATTTTCTGTATAGAGATCTACACTAGAAACAGTGAAGATGTGAGGATGAAGAGGAAAAGAGAAGAGAACAAAGGTCTTTGTCCTTTCTCATGTATTAAAAAAAAATTGCAGAAATTTACCTAATCGTATTAACTTAGGCCACAGTTCAAATCAATCAAATGGAACAGTAATAACCATGTCTCCTATTAGACCCATTGAGTAATTCACTTAATATGAAATAACTTAATGTATTTTTGATGCAAGTAAAGCCGACAATCCAACATTTCAAATGAATACATGATATACTTTGTAAATTTGGGAACAGTATTTGATAAATATTACACATGGCTTCATGAGAAAATATTAAAGATTTAGTTGTAGTTTTTACTCTGAGCACTTCCAAGAGAAGTCTGGTGCTTTTAAAAGATGTGTTACAGCTAGTGGAAGATCCCTGGTCTGTTCTATTTGTCCAATTGAGAACCCAGAAATAAACTCTAAAACATACAACCAACTGATTTTAAACAAAAATCACAAGACGATCCAGTGGGAAAAAGAAAATCTCTTCACAAATGGTGTTGGAAAAACTGGTTATTCACCTGTATAGAAATGAAACTGGACCCCTACCTTTCACTGTTAACAAAAATCAACTCAGAATGGATTGAAGAGCTAAATATAAAACCTCAAACTGTAAAACTACTTGTGAAAAACTTATGGGAAACTCTTGCAGAGATTGAAGCAGGAAAAGGCTTCTTAAATAAGATCCCTAAATCACAGATAATAATCCCCAAAATAGACGAGAAGGACTACTTCAGCCTAAAAAGCTTTTTGCACAGCAAAAGAAAGAATAATTACAATGAAGAGACAACCCTCAGAATGGGAGAATGTATTTGCAAACTATACCTCAGATAAGGAACTGATAATCATAATACTCAGGGAATCCAAACAGCTTACCTTCAAAACATAATCTAATTAAAAGATGCATAAAATGGAAAGAAACTGATTGGACAATTCTTTAAGGAAGACTTGTGAAGGGCCAAAATGTGTAGAAAAAAGTGCTCAACTTCTCTTATTATAAGAGATATGAAAATCAAAACCATAATGAGATGCCACTTAACTCCAGCCAAAATGGCTAAGAATAAGTAATTAAGAATGATAAATGCTGATAGGGCTACAGTCAAAAAGGAACCTTTCTATGATGTTGGTGGGAATGTAAATTAGTACAACCACTATGGAGAACAATATGGAGGTTCCTCAGAAACCCACCTAGAACTACTATATGACCCAACAATTCTACTCCTGGGCAATTTCCCCAAAGAAAGGAAAACCCTCAGTTAGAAAAACACTTGCATACCCATGTTTACTACAGCATTATTAGCAATTGCTATGATGTGGTATCAACCCTAGTGTCCAAATACAGATGAATAGATTGAAAAAGTGTAACATGAAGTCAACAAACATGAAAGACTTAATAAAAAGTGAAGCAAGTCAGACTATGAAAAACAGACATTGTATGTCCTCGCTCAATACATACCTAATGTCTGCACTCTATGGCAAAAACTGAGGGGCTGGAAGTTACAGTAGCGCAGAGAGCAACTGTAGATATTAGAGACAGTGTAGGAGAGGGTGAGTAATTGGGAAGGTGGGAGAAGGGGAGTCAGCGAAAGAAAAAAACATTTAATAGACAAAAAACTGAAAAGTTATCTGTTGATAATAATGTATGGGTTATATCTGCCTTGATTGAGATACTGAATTCGTGCTCAGAAAGACCATTTTGTATGCAGTAAAGATGTATCACGATTAAATATAATAAAAAATTGTAACACACACATACACATACACACACGCACAAAATCTCTGAGCATGATTGTGCTTGTATGCCAAGTTTCTCTTTTATATTTGGGGGAAATTTGGAGAGGATCTGTGTTCCTTACTCTATGCTTTCTTGTATGAACATTTTAAAATTTTGAAGCTCTTGAAAACTTTTTAAAACTTTCTGAATTTAACATTAAAAGGCATAAAGAATTCTAAGGGTACATCTGCTATTCATAGTAACAAGTAAAGTACAGCATTTGATACTTACTATGTATAAAATCTATTATGATCTGAAGATGTTGTTGAGATTTTACATTAATTAGTACCTGTCAGGCACTTAGAGACTAAGCCAAATCCAGTTTTCTACTTTTAAGAAAAAATTCTATCTATCAATAATTTCATTATGTCTAAAAACTAAAGTATAATTATTTTTAAATATTCCAAGATTTATATCATAAATCTTTTTCATATTCTTATTTATTTCTCTTTCTATATTTAGTTTTACTAAGACAAGTAAAAGGTAACATAAGTTTAGAATTTTTTTCTTTCATTTGTATTCTTCCATTTACCCAACAAATTTTCACTGGCCATTTACAATAATGAAGAAATTACAGAATCTCTGGAAGATAAAACTAAATAACAAATTCACACCACTTACAATCTAGTACAGTAACTAAAATATATATAAGTTGAATACAAGGAAAATTGATGTCTTCCTTTTTCTTCTACTTATTTTCTACAGCAATAAAATATGTATATTATATAAAATGAAGATATTAATGTACTGGCTAAAATGATAATTTAATTTTAATCTATTTTCATGATAAAAGACGGTGCTGTGTGGGGGATGCAATAATGTGTAGAACTATAGAATGTAATTATTTTAAGTGTGTACAGTCTTGTTAAAGATTCAAGGGAATTATCAGTGGTTTGCTACACAATTTTACATGTATAATAATAGTGGAAAGTCCAGAACAACTAGAAAGCATGCCATTGTAGCAGCTTGGAAATGTTTAACAGAGAAAATAATTTTAAGTGTGGTTTTGAGGTTACACAGAGATGTCAAGGTGGACAGAGAATGGGTGGAGGGTAAGAAGGAAAGTCAGAGGGCCAGTAGTTGGCATGGTGGTTGAGGCACTGGTTCCCCACGTAGTTAATGGTAGTTCGAGTTTCAGACTGGTGGTTTGAAAATCACACTGGGCACATGTACATGTGTGCCCAAAATCCTAAGAAGAGAATGGAGGAGAAGGGATTACAACACAGCCATCTCTCAAGATAGTAGTTTTTCAGTTTCCTTCTCTCTCTCTCTCTCTCTCTCTCTGGTGAGTGCACATGCCTATGTATGGCAAAATCCTAAAGAAAGCAAAAGAAGAAGAAAAGTAAGAAGGAGCACAGGCATGGCAGTTTTTCCCATTATTTGGATTGAGATGATTCTCAAACTCATGGGAAAAAATGTTATATCAGTATTTATCATCTAGAAGCAGCATAATAGATACCCTATTCTTAAACCCATATGGTAGTATTCATGTCTATTTATTTTTATATTGTGTGAATGATTAAAGTTCATTTTCATTTATATTCAGGAAATAGTTTTGATTTTTTTTTTCTCTCCTGTAAGTTGTTAGGACTACATTAACTTCTAAGGGAGTCCCATCTAACAAAGGAGTTCTGCATTAAATTAAATCAATGCATACTTTTGGAAAAGACAAGAGAACTGTAGACAACTGAGGATTTTCATGGGGTCTACACTGAGAAAGAAAGAAGTACATGTGTGCCCAAAATCCTAAGAAGAGAATGGAGGAGAAGGGATTACAACACAGCCATCTCTCAAGATAGTAGTTTTTCAGTTTCCTTCTCTCTCTCTCTCTCTCTCTCTCTGGTGAGTGCACATGCCTATGTATGGCAAAATCCTAAAGAAAGCAAAAGAAGAAGAAAAGTAAGAAGGAGCACAGGCATGGCAGTTTTTCCCATTATTTGGATTGAGATGATTCTCAAACTCATGGGAAAAAATGTTATATCAGTATTTATCATCTAGAAGCAGCATAATAGATACCCTATTCTTAAACCCATATGGTAGTATTCATGTCTATTTATTTTTATATTGTGTGAATGATTAAAGTTCATTTTCATTTATATTCAGGAAATAGTTTTGATTTTTTTTTTCTCTCCTGTAAGTTGTTAGGACTACATTAACTTCTAAGGGAGTCCCATCTAACAAAGGAGTTCTGCATTAAATTAAATCAATGCATACTTTTGGAAAAGACAAGAGAACTGTAGACAACTGAGGATTTTCATGGGGTCTACACTGAGAAAGAAAGAACATACAGTGATAAAAACATCCCTGTCTGTTCTATGCCTAATGAAATAAAGTTGCAAAACAAAGAAACCCACAAAAGGTGTAAGTGTTGGGGGGTCATTTGGTGGTATAGTGGCAAAATGTGACACTCTTGGAGGAAATTCGACATTGGAAGATCCTTAGTTTATGTCCGGAGACCTCCCTGAGTATGTTAGATACATGCATGCCCACGGTCCAGGACTGAGTAAAGACGGGGTGGATCACAGAGATGATCCTAGTGGGGATGCTAATACTCTATGTCTTTCTTTGTCTTCCTCTCTCTGTCTCTCTCACAAACAGAAGAAATAAATTAATAAGCCTTAAAAAGTGTAGAAGTGTTTATTAAGCATTAGTCTTTATTTGTTAAGTGAAAGTAAATTACCATGATCATAAAATAATGAGTAAAATTCCTTCTTCCAACACTCGAAGAGTAGCTAGTATAGAACTTGCCCCTTACTATATACAATCAAAGAACATAGTCAGTGTATGGTAAATGATTGTTTTCAGGAATTGGGACAATAGACAGTTCATAATTATGATCTCCAAGAGAATGATGGGTAAGGAAGCAGCTCATTAAATTGCCAAGATCTCTTTTCAGTGGCAATTTTTGGACTCTAATCCAAGGAATAAAACTCAAAATAGAGCAGAATTATCTAAGTTCATAAAATAGATAATAAAATTTGGATAAGCCAAGGCTGCTAGAATTTGCAGAGCAGAGAGGACTGGAAGGTGTGACCTACCAGAGAAATAATGCCAGAAATCTTCAAGGAGTTCCTTTCAGTTATTGGAATACTAATCTAGGCACACTTGGAATAAGACCCCAGACGGTCAAGAGAGGAACAACTCCCTGAGAGCTACTACCTGAAATATTCTGAGGTCATACAGTGCTGGGGGGTGTTTGAACTCTGATCCGGTAGCAAGACACACACAAAAGATATCATTGGACCCGTAAAGCATTGAATAGAAATCAGAAATGGTTATGTCTTAGCAGTAAGGCTAAGCTAGTTCTATTGAAAACTGTTCTAGACTGACCTTAACATATTTAAAAATAAGTGTCAAATGTGTGTGTTTGTGTGTGTGTGTGTGTGTGTGTGTGTGTGTATATATATATATGTGAGAAATTATCCCCTGGGGGCGGAATGGTCCATCACAATCCCTTCTCCTTCAATCTCCTCTCAGGATCCTGAGCACATATGCACAAGCACCTGGCATGAGTTTAAGCCACCGGGTCTAGGACTCAAATCACAGTCGACCACATAGGAGTCCAGAGACATAGCCATTACGCCAACTGCTGGTCCTCCAGTGTCAAATATATTACACAAAATTTCAAGTAATTTATCTACTTCCAAACCAACACTCTGTAAAGAAAGGAAACAAATTGAAGAACTCAACAATATATAATGTCTAGCATTCAATAAAACAAATTGCTAGATATACACAAACAGTATCAAGTTGTACCACATACCCAGGAGAGAATTTGTCAATAAAATGTTTTAATAACAAAATGATGAAATTAGAAAAAATAACTTTTAAACAGCTATTTTAAACATAAAAATAGTTATGCATTTAAAAGAAAATATGAACATAATAAAAACAGAAACAAGATGTAAAATGAAACAAATGAAAGTGCTGGGACTAAAATATACAATATTAAAAACAAATCACTGTTAGACTTCAAGCAGATTAGACACTTTTGGAAAAAGAACTATGAACTTGAAAACAAAGCAATAGAAATGATCTAAACTGACATTCAAGGAAAAGAAAACTACCAAAAAAAATTTGAATGGAGTGTCTGTGGGATAATATCAAGCTCTGTAATGAATGGGTAATTATTGTAGTCTCTGGAATAGCAGAGACAGACAAGAGTAGAAAAAAAAAATATATATATATATAAAGTAATGGTTAAAATTTTTTTATTTCGAATAAAGGGGTTTGCTTTTGCAATTCCCCAGGCTCAGCATCCCCCCACCCCAAGCTGAGACCACAGACACATGCTACCAAGATGGGTTTTATCAGATGAGGTCTTAGTATACGAGGCCAGCCTTTAGCTCATGATTCTCCTGCCTCAAACCGCCAAACCATTGAAGTTGATGGGGTTACTGGTGCATGACCCGTGCCGGGCCTTCATCTTGGACCAGTAATCAAACCTGGGTCTCCCATGTGCTCCTAGCCACAGAGCACAGCATCTTTAGAAGTGTACTCTACCACAGCTAGATCCAAGAATGACCAGAATCTTTCTAGTTACTTTTACCCCACATTATTCATGAAAATTACCTCAAAATTATAAAAAAATAAAAATTTACAACTTCTAGAAGCAAGCATAGGGAAAATTATTTTTTTTGTATTACACAGCCAAAGATTTCTTACAATAGAAAAAAATACAAGCCAAATTTTAAAAAATTATATGTGTGTGTGTGTGTGTGTGTGTGTGTGTGTGTGTGTATATGTATAAATGAATTTTGACAAAATTAAAAGCAAATCCTTTTTAAAGTGAACTATTAAGAAGGGGGACCAACAGTTGGCATAATGGCTATGTCACTGGACTCCCATGCAGTTGACCACTGTTTGAGTCCTGGACCTGGTGGCTTAAACTCACTCTGGGTGTGTGTGCATGTTTGCCCAAGATCCCTAGAGGAGATTGGAGGAGAAGGGATTGTGGTATGGTCATCCCCCCTATGGGGGTGATTTCTTGCTTTCTGTCTGTCTCTGTCTGTCTTTCTGGCAAGTGCTCAGGCCCTACAGCAAAAATGTCTCAAAAAATAAAAATAAAAAAAGAAAAGTTCTGGGGCCAGCAGGTGCTGGTGGTTAATGGGTCTAGACTCCCATGTGGCTGACTACAGTTCAAGTCCTGGACCTGGTGGCTTGCTTTCTCATTTTCTCTCTCTCTCTCCCTGCCTCCGCCCCCTCCACGGCTGGTCAAATTAAAAATAAATAAATAAATAAAGTTAAAATATAAAATAATTATTAAAAAAAAAAGTTAAGCCGCTAACAATAAGATAGTCTTTTTAGCACATATAAGTCTAGTAGAAGATTTCTGACGATCCCAAATATTGATGAGAATATGGAAGATCTAGAATGTCCTCATATTGCTGGTTAGAATTTAAAATGGGAAAACCACTTTGGGAAACAATTTGATGAGGCTTTTCATTAATTTGTTTTATAACAAACACATATTTGCCATATAATCCAGCAATTTATTTTCTGAGGTATTTATCTGAGGTAAACTTAAACATATACCCACATAAGGGCTTGTATATGAATATTCATAGCAGCTTTTTTCATAGTCACCAAAAATTGGAAACAGCTAAAATGTCCACCAACAGGTGAATAAAATACAAATTGTATTTTATCCATATTATACAATACCATTTGACTAAAAGGAAAATAATCGATACTTTTAACAATCTGGATGAATCCTACAATCATTATTCTAAGATGATAAAAAGATAAAAAAGAATGTAGGTCTTATTTTCTTTTTATGAAATTCTAGAAAAAGCAAAATAAATCTGTAGTGAGAGAACTGATCAGAGATTGTTGGGGGCAGGGGTTGGGGACTGCAAAGAGGCAGGAGAAAACATTTTGGTTTGATGGAGACATTTTATATCTTGATTGAAGTAGTCATGACATAAATGCATACATATGTTAAAACTTACTGAACTCTACACTTAAAATGGGTGCATTTTATTGTATATAAAATAAGCCTGAGTGCATTGATTTAACATATGATTAAAGAAACCATAGAGAAAAAACCTATAAGTGAAATTGAGACCTTTCATGGTACAAAGTGAATTCTTATTAAATAAGCAAACACTTTGTTTTGTCTGCAGTCGCTGCCTTCAGACCTCCACCTCACAGAGGAAGGAGACAACTGGCGAGGGGCCTGTTTCTCAGCACACCACATTATCTGTCTCAGCTCTGGAAGACTAGGCACGTAAGCACCAAATTTCCAACTAGAGACAGAGAGACATCCTCAGATAACGAAAACTCTTGCTTCCTATCTGTGACTTTACACACAGTTGTTAGTGGTCATCTAAAGCTCAAGACCAATTACTTCTTGAAACATACCTCCCCATCATTCCTGGCTCTTAGATTACTGAAAAAAAACTTCTTTACACTGATGTTCAACCTGAGTGGCATTGTTTTCTCCCACTGTGGTCCTAGATATAATGAAATGATAATTCTTAGGATAAATTTTCATTGTGTATACTAGCAATATATACATACATGCCATTGTATCTCCACATACGTATTTGGTTACATTTTGGGTTACTCTAATAATCTTGAATTGTGTATCAGAAATTCCAGGGACTATGTGTAGTGCCTGTTTATCATATAAGAATGTTCTGTCCGTGATTCTGAGCTCTCTACTTTAAAACTCTTCCCTTCTGGGTTCTCTATTTTATCCTGAAATGCATTTTTTAGATTATGAGGTATGCTTAAGGACTGGAAACCAAGGGGGATGCTTTTGGCATTTATTGCAACCAAAAGTTAATCCCATCACAGTTAGTGATCACTTTTTGGTCATCCGTGGAATTTAAACTAAATCAATAGGCCTTATTCAATATCTATAATTGTATGATATTTTTAATTATGGGAAATTAATGAGTGATCTTTACATGAATAATGTTTGCCCTTATTGTGTTATGAATGAGTTTTTTGTTTGTTTGGTTTTTTTTGGAGAGATTTTCACTGTAGAGCGCGTGCACTCGCCAGACAGAAGGAGAGATACATAGAGACAGAAAGAGAGAAATCACCCCCCAGGGGGGATGGTCACGCCGCAATCCCTTCTCCTCCATTCTCCTCTCGGGATCTTGGGCACGCATGCACACGCGCCCGGCGTAAGTTTTAAGCCACCGGGTCCGGGATACAAACCGCGGTCGACTTCGTGGGAGTCCAGCGACATAGCCATTATGCTAACTGCTGGTTCCCGATGAATGAGTTTTTTTTTGTAGTGTGTCTAGGTGCATGTAGAAGAGAGAAGGAAAAATGTTTCTGAAACAAAACTTGACAAATATTTGTAATGAAAAGTAAATTTAAAGATTGCACTATAAAAACAATGTAAGTAATAAATGAAACGTACAATAAAAATGATGTCAACTTATATGTATAGCCAGAACAAAATATAAGAAAACTGATATTATAAGAAAAATACTAAGAATTCGTTGAGAATTGAGGAGAGAGGATTATGGCATGGCCATCATTACTGGGGAGTATTTTCTTTCTCTCTCTCTCACATGTCCTATGGCAAATTTAAAAAAAAAATTCATTTAGTCTTTGAACTTGGTTTATGAACATTTTAATTGTTAAGCATAGTTACATAGCATGCAATAATTATGGTAGTATAGGACTACCACTTTTTATTGTATACAGTAATTTCTCCGGTATGAGACTGAATGAAATATAGTTAAATTAACACCACTTATAAATATAATTTTGATACTTCACTGAACTTCTGGGCTTTGGTAGCTAAGTCATAAATCAGAATTCCAGTGTTTTAGATCCAATGAGTTCCATATTAGGACTAAATTACAATGAAAATCCTTATAAGATTACTTTGATCATAGAATGGAATATGTGGTATTGTCACAGGGATTGTCTGTTATTTAAACATGAACATTCATCTACTCCCTCACAGTAAATGCCAGTTGGTTGTATTAAAGTTTCTTCGATAATGCTGGAGCAGATATACAACCTTAGACCCCATGATGCCCATCCACAGATGCCTATGTTAGGAAACCATGGCTTGGTCAGCTGCAGTGATAATGCAATATGCAGTGATGCCGAGGCCACATGACAGTCCCAAGTTCACTTCCCCCAGGTCTCCTTATGGATGATGGCAAACACACACTGAGGCTGGGGCTGATGGATTGTAGCAATGAGTACCTTCTTAGGAATGCCTGTCTCTTTCTCTCTAAATAAATAAATACTTTTAAAATGGCTATAAAGAGTGTAAACTCTGTAATATTAAAAAAAATATTCTTTAGAAGTAGCCAAAAGAACAATACGTTGAGGGGTAAGAAGTAAAAGATCTTAAAACTTTTGAGTCACCTGAATACTTTATTTCATGGATTGGCAGTGGGCAATTTTTAATGGACTTTAACAACATCTGCCAAACAGTAAGTTTCATTAACAATCAGTTGGCACTGCTGTTATTAAGGGGTGCATTTAAGCCTCATTTTATAAGACACCCTAAGTATGGAGACGTAAAGGAATAGATTTTTCTATATTTATAAAACAAGAAATCCATAGCTTGGCTGCTCGGGATGGGCAGAGGTGACTCTGCTGTCCTATCAGTGGTACACACTTCTTCTAGCTTTCTGTCAACAGCTCAGGATGCAGTATTCACATGCATGTCTGTTGCCTCAAAGTCACAAGTTCAATTCTCCACATCTTAGAGCACCTTAGGCAGAAAGAAATAGAAGAATAAAAGTTGTGTGCCAGTGGAATCATGGAATCAAGTTTCTTTGGAAAGAGTTTTGGTGACATTTGCCACCAAACTTCTACTTTAATACCATTGTAAAGAATTACCACATGACCTCCTGTAGCTGCAAGGGAGCTTGGAAATGCAATTTTTCAACTGACTGCTTATTCCTCAATGCAAGTTATATTACCAAAAGTGGAATGCAAGCAGAAATGTCTTTCATAGTGAGCAGGAGTTTGAGTGAGAAACATAATCATTGCATCTGTCCAGTAACACAGCGTTTTTAAAAACATTCCTTAAGAAGAGCAAAAGCCTTTTTTACTAAAATTTTCATGGAAATTATTTATTACTGGGGATAATGCGACGCTTCATTGTTTAATCTTATTAGGCGAATAAGTGTGTTTGGAAAAAGCTTTAATGCTAGATTTAAAATAAAAGTTCTTTGTTCTGGCAGCAGATGCATCTTGTCCAAATCTATTTGCAATACATATTAGAATTTGCCAAATTGTCTCATAGCATACTATGTGGTTACTAGGTATTTTCTCAAAAATTAATTTTGTATATAACATTATAAATGGGTTGTGTTAATTACAAAAATATATACCTGTAAGTGGCTCTGGTGCAATGCGACAACGAGGTATTTCCAAAAGTCCTTATAACTAAAACACTGCACTTATAATTGATCCCTTTAAAATGAATCGTACATGTGTGTGTATTTGCATTAAACATAATTAGCTAACCACAGCCCATAGCTTATGTCTGTATGGTATGTGTAATCTGTTTATGGAACAGGGCGGATGACATAATGTAGATTTTGGCTAGTAATCACATTCTCCTTCCACAAACAACATCTGAAATGATAAAACAACATATAGATGAATAGCTCCCCATAGGTAAATCGTTATAGCCCACAGTTGCCAACATTTTAAATTCACTTTGTTGGTCAAATATTTTGAGAGGGACATGTATGATTTTAGCACCTGGCTCAATATTTCACTTTAATAGGAAAGTAACGCTCTGGCATTGAGTATGTGGGACCAGGAAATACGGAAGTTGGAAAGGACGAGAGATTTGTGAGAAAGCTGATCTGGGACTTGAGCCTCATGCTCCAGGTTAGCCTTGCTAAAAAGGCCAACACCATGGTCCTCCATACAACCTTAGCCTCATTGTCCATTCCCTAATTCTTCAAAACAGAATTCCGCTGTTAGCATATACTCCCTCCTTTCTACAAAGAGTATCATCTGGGGCCAGGCAGTGACAGATCATGCCACTGCGCCCCCTGGGAAAAGTCCTTGTTTTGTGTTCTGGTACCTCCCTGAGCATGCTGGGTATTTACGCGTGCCCAGAGTTTGGATCAATAAAAATGGGGGTCGATTATGGCATGAAGACCCTGTTGAAGGTGCCTGTATTTTTCTCTTGTTCTTCTTTTTCTGTCTCTCTGGGGTAGTAACAGCAGAAATTAATTTTTAAAATGCTGTCATCTGAGAAATATAAAGTCCTTCCTTCTCTTTGTACCACGACAGTGTGGAAGCCCTTTCACATTCCCTGATATAGAAGGACACACCTCCTCCTTAGTTTTATTCAAAGTGATATATATGTTGTCACTTATCATTGATCTATTTAGTATATACTCCCAGGATTCTAACTTCAATTAATTTGATTTCTAGTTACTTCCTCATAAGTAAATTACCCATTTCATGAAGAGTTTCTCTAAATGTATATATGTATTTTTCTGGCTATGAAATGCATTCTATTCATTCTAACTGGTTGTGAACATTTAGAACATCAATAAGAAAGAATTTTTTTTAATAAAATGAGGCCACTTTTACAATTTAATAAATAATCTTTTGATGACTGCAGACATGTAAGACCGACTATATGCAGAAAAATCAGTCATGATGGTTTTCCAGATTGGTGTATCATCTTCAAAAATTACAAGGAGTTACTTGTATGCAACTGCTATCAAACCAGTAATACAGCATTTATGCATCCATCATTTTCAGAATTGTTGGTAACCTGGGGCATATTCCCCCCAAATAACCTTGCCTCCTTGTGTCGCAAAGCACAACTTGCTCATAGTCACCTCAATGACAGTACCTTTGATGATAACACCCAAAGTTGTACATAGTGGGGATGAGGGATTCTTCTTTACACTGAGTATTGGCAGACAAAAGGTGGCTTTCAGTTCAGGATGTGTTACATGTGCCTTCTTGAAATGCAAGCCCATTGGCCTAATGAATCTTTCATATTTAGGTGACGTTTTAGTAAAGTCATTTCCAACAAAGCAGACTTTTGTAACCATCCTCTTCTATGCCTTCTTTCTCTTTCCTGTTCAAATAACTTTTAATACTTCTGTTTCTCCCTGGGCTCAAACTTTGGGTAGAGGGACTTCCCATTTTCCCACTTTCTCTTTCCATTTTTGTTTAATCATATTGGAAAGTACTTTAGGAAACTGTCCTTATCTGTCCAGCAGATAGGCAGGTACTGCTCCTTGTGGAGTCTTCCTCATTCTTTTGTTTGGTGTTCCTCTTTTCATGCATCTTGATAGTCCTTTTCATTTGCATTTTCTTTGCATGGCTCTGTTTATGATAGAACTTAGCCTTCAGACCAATCACCTTTTTGCCTTCTTTGAACAGTTCTGGACTTTCCTTCTTTCTCTTTTTCTCATGATAAATAAAATGGTATCCATAGCTTTTAATGATGTAATTCAATATATGCATTTTGTAGCATGGTGATGGCTGCAGAGTCACTGCGAGCAACCTGGACGCAAAGAAGTTGTCAACTTTCAGGTCACAGAGACCAACAAGCCAATGAGAAAAAAATTTTAAATCATCTAAAATGTAACAGATAATTGTATTTTTTGTATTTATCTTTTTTCTATAGATGTATGCACATTTTCTTCTATATATTTGTTTCTTCTATGTATATATTTGTCCATCTAAAATATATTTCCATATTTTATGTACAATTGAGAATTAAAATATAGATTATATTATAATCTACTATCCAATGTATTTAAATATTCTTTATAATGTTTCTGGCATGATTAGGGTCAGTGTCAGGGCTATATCATGCTAACTGGATAGCTATGTTTTCATTATTGATATAAGAAGTCACATATCAGTTTTCATCTAAAAATCATATTTTTATTCCTGACTATTTCCTGAAGCTTAATATGTAATTTGGAATGTTTTCAGTGCATAGTAAAAGATAAACAAATTCTATGTGAATTAAAAATATATGCTTACTTAACAAGAATTAACCACTACAGTGTTGCATGTGAGAAATTTGTTTAAATCCTGACTTCTGGCACTTTTTTTCCCAAAAAAATGTACAGTGACATATACTTCTAATTCTGGTCAATGGAGAGGATTCCATTTCTCTTCAGTTGTTCCTCAGGACCATTACACAGAATGGAGGGTACAGCCAGGTTCACTTTCTGCGGCTCTTACAAATTTCCATGCTATGGCACTTCTACCTCCCAACAAAAAGACACTGAGATCTCACTAGAAGCCACAGGTTTGTATAGAAGGAAGATACTATGTAAGCAATTTACTTGTACAACCTATTTGAGAGCACGAGTTTTCCCTTTTATAATAAACAGTGATTATGTCAAACTACCCTATAGAGTTGTTTTGAGTTTTGTTAGACTATCACCTGGCAAAAAGTGACAACTCAAATCAAGTTAAATTTATTTTTTATTTTATTTTTTTTTACATTTACATCTTAGCCATTTTGACTGGGGTTAGATGGTATCTCAGTGTGGTTTTGATTTGCATCTTCCTTATGATAAGGGACATTGAGTATCTTTTGGTATGCTTTTTGGCTGTTTCTATGTCTTCCATAGAGTTGTCTGTTCAACTCATTGCCTATCTTCTAGTTGGGTTGATTTTTTTTTTTTTTTTTTTTTCTGAAAAGTTGCTTGAGTTCCCTGTATTTTCTGGTTATCTTCTTCATCTAAGGCATTGTTTGTAAGTACATTCTCCAACTCTGAGGGTTGCTGATTCACTCTAATTATTGTTTGTTTTGCTGTGCTTTTTAGACTGATAAAGTCCCACTTGTCTATTTTTGGGATTATTGCCATTTAAGACATCTGTCCTGCTCTGATGTCTCTAAGAGTTTCCCTTGTGTTTTTCCATCAATAGTTTTATAGTTTGAGGCCTTAGGTTTAGATCTTTGATCTATTTTTGAGTTGATTTTTGTTAATAGTGAGAGAGGTCCAGTTTTATCTTTCTGCAAGTGGATACCCAATTTTCCAAGCACCATGTGCTAAAGAGATTTTCATTTTCCCATTGGTTTGTCTTGTGTTCTTTGTCAAAGATCAGTTGGCTACATGTTTACAGTTCATCTCTGGGTTCTGTTTCATTGGTTTATATGCCTGTTTTTATGCCAGTATTATGATGTTTTGGTTATCAGAGATTTGTAATCTATTTTGAGACCACGTAGTGAGATGTTTTCTATTTTCTTCATTTTGCACGGTATTGCATGGTGACATGGGGCCTTTTATGATTTAAGCAAGTTTTTTTTTTTGTTTGTCTTGTTTTGTTTTGTTTTAGGGTTTTTTCCTATAGGGCATGTGTACGCATCAGAAAGACAGAGAGACTGAAAGTGAGAAATCTCCCCTTGTAGGGATGGCCATGTAGCAATCCCTTCTCCTCCATTCTCCTCTCGGGATCTTGGGCACGCACTCACACGCGCCTGGCGTGAGTTTTTTAAGCCACCGGGTCCAGGACTTGAGCCATGGTCGACTACATGGGAGTCCAGCAACATAGTCATTATGCTATCTGCTGGTCCCCATTCCAGACAAGTTTTATGATTTTTTTTCCTTCTTTTATGAAGAACATCTCTGGGGAACCAGCAGTTAGCGTAATGGCTATGTCGCTGGACTCCCACGTAGTCGACCACAGTTCGCGTCCCGGACCCGGTGGCTTAAAAAACTCACGCCAGGCGCGTGTGAGTGCGTGCCCAAGATCCCGAGAGGAGAATGGAGGAGAAGGGATTGCGGCATGACCATCCCCCCTGGGGGGTGATTTCTCGCTTTCTGTCTCTATGTCTCTCTCTGTCTGTCTGGCGAAAGCATGTGCCCTATAGCAAAAAAACCTCTCAAAAAAAAAAAGAACATTTCTGGTAATTTAATCTGCATTGCCTTGAATTTTTAAATCAAGTTAGGTAGAATTGATTTGTATATCATGCTTAATTTCTTTTTTTAGTTTTTCATAGTTTTCCTTGTAAAGGTCTTTCACCTATTTGGTTAGGGTTATTTGTTGGTATTTTTATTTTTGTGTAGCAATTGTAAATGAAATTGTTTTCTTTAATTCTACCTCAGTCTGTTCATTCTTGGTATATAAAAATATTACAGATTTTTGTATATTGATTTTGTATCCTGCCCCTTGACTGAATTCATTTTTCTGTTTAGGAGTTTTTGTGGATTCCTTTACATTTTCTATGTAAATATTCATGTCATCAGCAAATGTAAATTATTTCACTTCTTTTTCTATTGAATGCCGTTTATTTATGCTCTTTTTTGGGGGGATATTTTTGCTTTAGGGCATATTCATTCACTGGAAAGACAGAGAAGCAGAGAGAAAGAGAAAGTGAGAAAATAATTTCTCTGGGGGGTGGTTACAATGAAATCCTTTTTCTTCCATTCTCCACTTGAGATTCTGGGTACACAAGCACATGTACCCAGAATGATCTTCAAGATGCTGGGTATGAGATTTCAACCATTGACAGCCACATGAGAGTTCAGCATCTTAACCACTACACTACTTGCAGGCCTCGATCCTCTTGTCTTATTGCATTGAGTAGGATATCCAGTATTGTGCTAAAAAAGAACAGAGAAAGTAGGCAACCTAGTCTTGCTGCAGTTTTTATTGGGAGAATTTTTTTCCTATTCAGTATGATGGTAGCTATGGGTTTGTCATATATGGGTTTTATAATGCTATGAAATGCCCATTGAAAATCTATTTTGCTAAGAGTCTTAATCATGAATGATGTATTTTGTCAAATACTTTTTCTGCATCAATTGATATGACTATATGGTTTTTATCTTTTCTTCTGTAAATGTGATGTTTTACATTTATTATTTTGCACATTTTAAACCATCCTTACCTCCCTGGGATAAAACCTACCTGTCCTGGTGTGTAATCTTTTTAATGTGTTGTCGGAAATAATTTGCTAGTATCTTTTTGAGGATTATTGGGTCTGTTTTCATCAGTCATATTGGTCTATAGTGTCCTTTTGTCTTGTGTGGTTTTGGTACCAAAGTGATGTAGGCTTCAAATAATGCATTTGGGAGGAATAATTGGAGGGGAATTGGATAGTCTTCTTTAAAAGTTTTGTGGAGGGGCCAACAGATGGTATAATGGCTACAATACTGGAATCCCCACATAATCAACAGTAGTTGGAGTCCCAGACATGGCAGCTTAAAACTCACACCAGGCATGTGTGTGTGTGTGCCCCAAATCCCAGGAGGTGAATGGAGGAGAAGAGATTGTAATATCACCATCCCCCCGGGAGGTGATTTCTCACTTTCTCTCTTTATGTCTCTCTGATTCTCTCGTGAGTAAATGTGCTCTATAGCAAAAATCTTTCTTAAAAAAATTAAGATTTATAGAATTCAGGATCTGGGCTTTTCTTTTTTGGGAGGCTATTTATTACTGATTCAATCTCATTCTTGTTATTGGTCTATTCAGGTTTTCTATTTCTTCTTGGTTCAATGTAAGTAAATTATATGTCCACAAATTTGTCCATCTCAACCATGTCTTCTTGTTTGTTGGCATTTAATTGCCCATGGTATTTTATCATGATGTTTGTTTTTTCTGTTGTAGCTGTTATAATAGTGCTATTTTATTTATCTGGTTCCTTTCTCTTTTTTCAACTAGTCTAGTAATGGTGTGTCCATTTTTTTATTCTCTCAAAAACCCAGCTTTTGGTTTTGTTTATTTTCTGTATAGTTCTTTTATTCTCCATTTCATTTATTTCTTCTCTAGCATCTATTATTTCCTTTTTTACTGGCATTCCTTATTTTTGTTGTTACTTTTTTCCCAATTCCTTGATAAATGTCATTAGATTATTTGCTACCTTTCTATATTCTTCTTGTGAACACTAATTGCTATGAACTTCTTTCTTATAGCTACTTTTGCTATGTCCCAAGGGTTATGGAAACTAATGTTTGTTATTGTTAGTTTCAATGAGTCTTTTGATTTCAGTCTTAATTTCTTCAGTAGTTGAGATGTCATTCAGGAGTAGATTATTTGACTTTCATGTATTTGCGTGTTTTTCAGGGTTCTTTCTTTTTTTTTTTAAAAAAAAGATTTATTTATTTATTTTCATTTGTTATTGTTATTTTTTTTTCTTTATTTGATGAGAGAGAGAGAGAAGTGAAAGGGAAAGTGAGAAAGCAAGCCACCAGGTCCAGGACTTGAACCATGGTTGGCCATGTGGGAATCCAGCACCCTTATCCACCACATCACCTGCTGGCCCCATCAGGGTTCTTTCTATAGTTGATTTCAGGTTTAATACCAGTGTGGTCAGAAAAGATGCTGGATATAATTTCTCTGCTTTTAACTTTGCAGAGACTCGTTTTACACCCTAGTTCATGGTCAGTCTTTGAAAATGTTCCAGGTGGGGATGCGAAAAATATGTATTTTGTAATTGTTGGGTGAAATATTCTGTAGCTGTCTGTCAAGTCTTTTGGTTTACAGTGTCATTTAGTTTCTGTTTCTCTTTATTTTTTGTCTAGATGATCTGTCCAGAGGTGACAGTGAGGTGTTGCAATCCCAATGATTAATGTGTTGCAGTCTTTCTCTCCTTTTAGAGTTAGCAAACTTTCTTTGACGTATTTAAGTATTCTAGTCTTGGGTGACTAGATACTTATAAGTATTATATCTACTTGATAAAATAGTTCTTTTAGTATTACCTAGTGTCCTTTGTCTATTCTCACAGGTTTTTGTCGGAGAGTCTATTTCATCTGATATCAGTATTGTGACTCTACTTTCTTTTTTTCTTTTTTTTGGTGTCTAAGTTACATTAATAACCTTTTCCAGCCCTTCACTTCTGCTCTATACATGTCTTTATCACTGAGATGTGTTTCTTGAACTCAGTATATAGAGGGATTTTGTTTTTGTTTCCCTTTTTTTCCATCCATTCTGGCAGATTATGTTTTTTTAATTTTTTTGGAGAATATATATTCAACATTATTATTGATATTTGTGAAATTATCCCTGCCATTTTGTTAGTCATTTTCTTAGCTATTTTGTGTTTTCTTATTTCTGTTTCTCTTTCAGTTTTCTAATATAATATTCCCTTCAATACTTGAAGACCTGGTCTAGTATTAGAAAATTATTTCAGTTTATTTTTCATTATTATAAATCTGAGAATGATTTTTTTCTTCTTCCCATTCAAAGTATAATCTTGCCAAGTATAGTGTTCTTGGTTGAAATTGTTTTTCTTTGAGTATTTTTAATTTGTCTTCCCATTCTTTTCTTGCCTATATCATTTCAGTTGAGAGGACTGATGTTAGCCTAATAGTATAACCTTTGTAAGTAACTTATATATCTCTCTTTCTGTTTTTAGAATGGTGTCTTTGTCTTTGATTTTTTACCAATCTGGCTATGATGGGCCATGAGGAGGATCTTTTTTATGTTGATTCTACTTGGTGTTATTTATATTTCCTATATTTGGGTATCTGTATCATTCTCTAGATTTAGAAAGTTATCCAATCGATTTTATGGAAGAGGATTTCCATGTCTTTACTAGCCTCTGCTTTCCTGTATACCTTATACAGATATTTGGCCATTTAATAGTGTCTGGTATTTCACATATGTTATCCTTTTTTCTGTTGATGTTTTTCATTCTTTTTGTTGGTTTGGTCTAAGTCTGAAGATTTGTCTTCCATGTCAGAGATTCTTTCTTCTGCTTGGTCCAATCTGCTGTTAATACTTTTGAGAGAGATTTTGATTTTTTGCATAGTACTTTTTTTTAGAGAGCGATTTTTTTCTATAGGGTATATGCACTTGCCAGAGAAACAGAGAGAGACAGAGATAAAGCAAGAAATCAACCCCTGGGAGGATGGCCATGCTGCAATCCCTTCTCTATTTTCCTCTTGGGATTTTGAACACACATACACATGTACCTGCCTTGAGTTTTAAGCCACTGGGTCTGATACTCAAACCATGACTGACTATGTTGGGAGTCCAGCAATGTAACCATTTCACCATCTGCTGATCCCTTGTAGAGTACTTTTTTTATCTTCAGAAATTCAGGTTTGTTTCTTTTTTAAGGTGTCTATTTATGGAATGTCTCCTTTATGTCATGGAATTATATTCTCATCTCTCGGAACTGATTATCTCTTTTCTCTTACATCTCATTGAGTTTTGTCACAATGAATATTCTGAACTTTTTTTTCTGACATTGCTGTGAATTCTTTAGTACTATCTGTTGTCGATGAGGAGTTACTGTGATCTTTTGGGGGAGAGATATTTCCTTGTTTCCTCATATTTCTTGTGTGTTTATTTTTAGTAATCTGATAAAGTGCTCACTTTTTTCTATTTTTTGGAGGAGAGTCTACAGTATTGGGATGGGAAAAGAGCTCTAGTTTGAACATATTTATTTATTTTTCTTTTTTTTAACATTTAATCACTGAACATCTTTATAGCATACAAATAAATTTTTCCACCTTGAATGTACTGCATACCGGTCCAGTCAAAGATATCATTATACACATCATTATCAGACAATTTTCCACTTGTGTCTCCATAAATGTTTTGCCTTTTTCCCCCTTGATTTCTTCCCCTCTGCCCATTCCCCATCCTCTTCTTACACTCCTTTAGTTTGCTATTATCATTATTATATTTTTAATTTTAAAAAAAGTCTTAGCTTTAGTGAATCAAAATGTTAAAAAGTAAAAAAAAAAAAAAAAAAATCGCTTAAGACGTAAAGCCAGGAAAATGTTTAGGATTCTGTCCAAACAGTACGTAGACACTAAGAACTTAAAAAACAAATATGGACGTATCTAAATCTAGTAACAAGAGCACTATAGTTTTCTTCTGAAGCATTTCCTTTTCTCTCTCCATCCCCCTTTTTCTAAAGAGAAGCATAAACTAACTTACTTGCAAAAAAATAACTTTAGTCTCGGTTTGGTCTGTTACTTGCACACAAAGTCCAGTAAGTATACTCATTGGTTTAGTTGGCTTTACTGGAACCTTTTATCAGGAACTTCAGATTAGACTCTTTAAAAAGTTTCCCAAGACTACTGAGCCAAGTCAGGAAATCACCATCTGACTATGCCTTTAAGTACCTGAGCCTTGAAGTTTTGGGGCCTGTGAGGAAGTGACACTCTTTACTTATTTGCCAGAGAGAACTGTCTATGATACCGTGCAAACTTTCCAAGAGCTTCCGTTGGCTTTCTTGTGATCAACCTTAGTTCCTTAGCTTTCTGGTTATATTTTCCGATATGACATTCCAGTCAAAGCCCTGGCAATAACCAGTATTCCCAATTTCTGATGCAAGGCAACAGGTGTTATTGAACTTGTACAAATAACCAAACTGCCACAAAATAAGAATATTAACAAATATTTTCCAGTTCCAGAGGGTTCAGGAAGGGAGAAGAGTTTGTTTCAATTCTGTTTTCAAAAAAATAACAACAAAAAAAAATTTTTTAACGAATTGCTGAAACTATTGCCAGCTCAAAAGGAAACAAAAATCCTCAGAGTCATGGTATGTAAGTTAAAAAGACAATCAGCCTTTTTGTACTATTGGATGCATTTATTGCTACTATCACTCATTACTGAAGATTGGTGTATTCACTCATCTTTTCAGAATTACTTGGTTATTTCTTCCTTCTTAAAAAGGGTGAAAAAGTGGGGGGGTCCTCAGTTGGCATAGTGGTTTAGGTGCTGGACTTCCACATGACCAAACATGGTTTGACTCCCAGATCTGGTGACTTAAAAATCATGCTGGTTGTGTGTGCATGTGTACCCAAAATCCCCAAAGGGAAATGGAGGGAAAAAGATTGCAACATGGCTATTCCCCCTGGGGGATGATTTCTTGCTTTTCCTCTCACTATCTCTCTGTTTCTCTCTCTCTAGAGTATGTACATGCTCTATGGCAAAAAATAATCATAAGAGGGTGAAAATGTGTAGCATTGTCATGAGTGGATAACTCTCATGATGTTATGATAGGTCTTTGTTTACAGGTCTATGATTATGAGACTTTACAGTAATTGAAGAGAGCATTTATTTAATTATAGATATTTTCACTATAATTTTAGAGGAAATACTTCACAATTACATAAACACTGTATACAATATCTTTTTAATTTGCCTAGTGTGTGTTCAAATCTATGGTCTAAAATAAACCACAACCATAATTATATGAGCAGTTTTTGAAGTTAATACCTAATCCTTTCATCGACTACAACCATCTATTATTTTATTTGTAAATATGTTACTATATCAACATTTTTAGATACTAATATATGGCAAGTTCTTGGGTATTTATCACTTTTCCAAACTTCTTTTAATGTATCTACATAATTTTACTTGATCAATATTTTGGTAAGACATTATTTGCAACATTTTAATAATCCCTCAGTATTAAGTTGTATTTGAAGGCTTGTATGGAATACACTGCTTACTATTTGGAACCTGTAAGGCTCTATTTTAAAACTCTGTCTTTCCATTCCGTATTAATTGATGTACTCATGCTATTTAACAATTATATGTACACTGAAGTGGTTCGTTGGTTCAGTGCACATTGCTAATAAACTTTATACAAAGTAATTTTTATGACCCATGCTTTTATAACTGCTAGATCAAAGAACTGATTTTCTTATTTGACTCTTCTATAATATGCAATGAATTTTTTTAAAAAAAATAGAATTTTTTAAAACCTTAAAAAGAAGAGTTTCTACCATCAGATATAGCAATAAAGCTTTAGCATCCACATTCTTCACCAGCATACTATATACACAGAGTTCAAGAAAATTGGGAGTCCCTTCACCTGAGCTGTTCAGAGTTCTTCACTTCTTTGTTTTAGTTATTTGGAGTTCTTATTTTCTCTGAACATTTCCGTTGCAATAAGTTTCTCTGTCATCAGAAAGAAAGATGTAAGTAAGCCTGAAAATATAAATGGACTATTGAAATATTTACACCCATTTGCACATACAAACATTCCCAGAGTATGAAAAGGCTGTTATGTTGGCATCTACAGCCCAACCTGCAGAGATATTTTGGGAGATTAGAACTTTGTAATTATGCTTTTCTGTGACTCCTTGAAATTATGTTGGTTAAACAGTACAACTATATTCTGAAGTCTAAGGGTTATTACCAACGAGTTAAATTCATGGCTTAGTGTTATTAGGGGATCTTTCATGTGATGCTTAGGAAGATTATGCAGCTGTCCTGAATCTCTTTCGGAATCTCACAGGCCCAGGAAGAAGGTTGGCAGAAACCCATGGTAGACCCATCCACAGGAGAGCACCACGTCGGGTTTTTTTTCTTCCTTTTTGAGTTTTTTTGCCTTAGGGTGAGCAAAGAGAGAGAGAGAGACACTTACAGTGAGAGGGAAAGTGATAAATCACTCTCAAGGAAGATAGTCATGCCACAATCCCTTCTCCTCCACTCTTTTCCCAGGATCTTGGGCATGCATGCACACATACCTGGGGTGAGTGTGAAGTCACTGAGTCTGGGATTTGAACCATGGTCAGCCATGTGGGAATCCAGGGACACAACTGCTACACCATCTCCTGACCCCAGAGCACCACATCCTCACATCCTTATTAGCTATGCAAGAAAGACTTTTCCAACTTTGGCAAAGACTTTAAGTAAAAAAATCCAGTTAGCAAAGATGAGTCAGGAATTATATAGTTTGTTTCTGACTGTGCTCATCAATTGGCCAAGCAAGTTAAGCATCACTTATAAACCCTGGATTTTCTTTCTTTCTTTTTTTTTTTTTTTTTGCTATAGGGTGTGTGTGCTCACCAGAGACACAGGGACATAGAGACAGAGAGTCAGAGAGTGAGAAATCATCCCCAGGGAGTATGGCCACACTCCCATCCCTTCTCTTGGGATTTCGGCACACACACACATACGTGCCCAGCGTGTTTTAAGCTGGTGGATCTAGGACCCGAATGGTGGTCAACTCTGTGGGAGTCCAATGAAGTAACCATTATGCCATCTGCTGGTCCCATGAACCCTGGATTTCTCAATGAAATTAGCACAGGGAGTTTTTCATGGATCATGTCAGCAACAACAAAGTACAGTGACAGTGATCGCGTGGGCATTTGACCTCACCTTCAGACAGGCTTTGTTTATTTTTAATCAGAGAGACTTGATTTAAAAAACCCAGTTTCTTTAGCTGTAATTTCACCCAAGAGGGCTAAGAGAGAAAGTGTGATATATTTTATGTCAAAACATTGAGTTGCTTTAATTAAAGGTAATAAATGACCAAACTATTTTTTCATGCTTTATAATAGTAAAGCAACCAATTAGTACACCAATTTTTATTCACTTTAGAATTAATTGAGCAGTTTAACTATTTTTGGGAGAATAAGGGGAAAATGACTATCAAATTGACTAGACTTAAATAACTGATCTTTTAACTAAACTGAACACATGACCGAATTTCTTTCTTTTTTCACCTTAAAGTAAAACCTGTAATTGATAAACAAAATGATTAAATAATTTTGCAGTTCTCCTCAACATTTCTGTTTCAAGTACAAGAATCTTACCGAATTCCAAGAAGAGATTTAAAAATGTAAATAGTGTTTCATTAAACAAAGCAGCAAAATTAGAAAACACCACTGCCTTATACCACACTGCTTATGGTTACCACTCTAGTCACTTTTCAATTAGCACTGTTGGTGTGCAGTAAGAAATACTTGCTTCCCTGACAATACTCACTCAAAAATGCATAAAGCAAAGTCCTTGAATAGATTATGTGCAACAGTTCATGAATGTCAGTTATAGCAAAGAGAATTCCACTTTAGACCAAAACAAATGATCCAGTTTACTGGTAGACACTGCTAAAAGTGTTCTACTCAGTTGTAACAAAACGCTTCTTATATAATGAGATGACAAATTTCAGTTTGATCATTTCTTTTTTTTTTATGCTCAAAGTTTTTATTTATTTATTTTAGTGTTTGCTATTTAGGTATTCTTTTTTATTATTTTATTTTATATTCATTCACTGTATATCATTACAGCATACAAAATGAGTTTTCCCATCCAGAATACACTGAATATTGGTCCAATCAAAAATATTACCATACTTACTATCTTCAACAGATAATTTTCCATTTTTTTGCTATAGGGTGTGTGTGCTCACCAGAGACACAGGGACATAGAGACAGAGAGTCAGAGAGTGAGAAATCATCCCCAGGGAGTATGGCCACACTCCCATCCCTTCTCTTGGGATTTCGGCACACACACACATACGTGCCCAGCGTGTTTTAAGCTGGTGGATCTAGGACCCGAATGGTGGTCAACTCTGTGGGAGTCCAATGAAGTAACCATTATGCCATCTGCTGGTCCCATGAACCCTGGATTTCTCAATGAAATTAGCACAGGGAGTTTTTCATGGATCATGTCAGCAACAACAAAGTACAGTGACAGTGATCGCGTGGGCATTTGACCTCACCTTCAGACAGGCTTTGTTTATTTTTAATCAGAGAGACTTGATTTAAAAAACCCAGTTTCTTTAGCTGTAATTTCACCCAAGAGGGCTAAGAGAGAAAGTGTGATATATTTTATGTCAAAACATTGAGTTGCTTTAATTAAAGGTAATAAATGACCAAACTATTTTTTCATGCTTTATAATAGTAAAGCAACCAATTAGTACACCAATTTTTATTCACTTTAGAATTAATTGAGCAGTTTAACTATTTTTGGGAGAATAAGGGGAAAATGACTATCAAATTGACTAGACTTAAATAACTGATCTTTTAACTAAACTGAACACATGACCGAATTTCTTTCTTTTTTCACCTTAAAGTAAAACCTGTAATTGATAAACAAAATGATTAAATAATTTTGCAGTTCTCCTCAACATTTCTGTTTCAAGTACAAGAATCTTACCGAATTCCAAGAAGAGATTTAAAAATGTAAATAGTGTTTCATTAAACAAAGCAGCAAAATTAGAAAACACCACTGCCTTATACCACACTGCTTATGGTTACCACTCTAGTCACTTTTCAATTAGCACTGTTGGTGTGCAGTAAGAAATACTTGCTTCCCTGACAATACTCACTCAAAAATGCATAAAGCAAAGTCCTTGAATAGATTATGTGCAACAGTTCATGAATGTCAGTTATAGCAAAGAGAATTCCACTTTAGACCAAAACAAATGATCCAGTTTACTGGTAGACACTGCTAAAAGTGTTCTACTCAGTTGTAACAAAACGCTTCTTATATAATGAGATGACAAATTTCAGTTTGATCATTTCTTTTTTTTTTATGCTCAAAGTTTTTATTTATTTATTTTAGTGTTTGCTATTTAGGTATTCTTTTTTATTATTTTATTTTATATTCATTCACTGTATATCATTACAGCATACAAAATGAGTTTTCCCATCCAGAATACACTGAATATTGGTCCAATCAAAAATATTACCATACTTACTATCTTCAACAGATAATTTTCCATTTTGTGCTTCTTAACTATTTTTTTTCTTTCTTTTTTCCCCTTGATTCCCTGCCTCTCACCCTCTGCCATTTCTCATCCTCCTCCCACACTATCTCTGGTTTGCATTTATATGTATTTTGTACAGAAATCTACAACTTAATTTGGATAAATTATTGACAAAGGCCAGATTATTTGAAGCTTGGGTACTCAGAAAATAAATTAAAATTTTGAACAGTGAAAACAAAATAACAAGAATTCATTTGTGTAATATTACCAACTTGTTATTTTATTTTAATTTTTTTCTGTAGGGCACATGAACTCTTGAGAAAGGGAGAGAGGAAGAGTAAGCTATTGCTCTCCATGGTGGATAACCACACCACAATCCCTTCCCCTCCATTCTCCTCTTGGGGTTTTAGGCACAAACAGGAGCCAGGTGTGTTTTTCAAGTTGCTTGACCCGGGACTCAACTGCTCAGTTGGCTTGTGAGATCCTGTCACCTTAACCATAATGCTACCTGTTGGCCTCACTAAGATTTTTTTTAAGTTTCTTCATTTCATCCATGAGTGAAAGAGGAAGATAGCACTCTCAATTGGGTCCTGCTACTACAATCCACCCCCAGTTTTAGCCAATACTGAATCATGGGCATACTTGAACCCAATACCCTCAGGGAGGGCTCTGAACATGAGAACATGAGCCTCTCATGAGGGTCAGTCTCAAAAAGCATCCTGTTTTACCATTGCACCACCATCAACCCTTACTAAATATATATAAATGTGTGTGTGTATATATATATAAAATCAAACTAAGTCAAAAATCCTTGGCTGGAAATAGTAGAAAAGGCCAGTCCATGGTGTGGTAGTTAAGGTGACTGGATCTCACATGAGTGACCTCATGGTTCAAGTCCTGGGCTCAACACCTTGAAAAATATACCAGATATCTTTGTGTGTATGCCTAAAATCCCGAAAGGAGGGAGAAATGGACAAGTGCTTGCAGCGTGATCATCTCCCATTGTGGGTACTTTCTCACTTTTCCTCTCTCTCTCTCTCTTTCTTCAGCAAGTACACGTCTTCTAATAAAAAATTCTTTTTTAAAGGCTTAGTGCATGGGCCGACAAGTGGCATGGTGGTTAAGGGTGCTGGACTCCCTTGGCCGACTGTGGTTCAAGTCTTATACCTGGTGACTTGCTTTCTCACTTTCTCTCTCTCTCTCTTTCTCTCTCTTTCACTCTGTCCCTCTCTGGTCAAATTAAAATAAATAAATAAATGAATAAATAAAGTTAAATAAAATAATTATTTTAAAAGAGGCCTAGTGCATATGGATTATCATAATTTAGATAAATTATTTTTGCTTTATATATGTAAAGTGCTACTTATAGTTCCTCTTTATCTCATGCATTGGTTCCCTATCATGTCATCTTTAAAAACGTTACTAACAATGCCTTTAGTGTTTTTTAAAATTTCATCTAAAGACATTATTACATAGCTAACCTATTGCATAAAAACTAAGAACACTGGAATCTCCATTTATTTATTTATTTTTAACTTCTTTTTTTTTTGTATAGTTCCATTTATTTATTTGCATTCATTCACTGTACATCATTACAGCATACAAAATGAGATTTTTCCATCCAGAGTACACTGTATATTGTCTCAATCAAACACATCAACAAACATGTTATTCTCAGCAAATAATCTTCCATTTCTCGTTGTATGTTTTACTTTTTTTTCCCTCCATCCTTGATTCCCTATCTCTTACCCTCTGCCATCTCCTACTCTCTTCCCACACTGTCTCTGGTATCTGTTTGCTTTCTATACTGTTTTCTCCCACATTTTATTGAATCACCAAAGACCCTAATCAATCCAAATACCCTCATAGCAAACACAGGTGACACACATTTCCATGAACACAAGTCTAACTTTACACATCCTTCTAAAAACAGTAATTATATTAAAAATCATCCAAAAATTCTTGGGTACTTCTTTGTGAAAGTGGTGGGAGTCAGTTTTCCTCCCCTTGAGATTGGGCTATACGTTTGACTTGCTTCTAAAAAATAGAATATGTATGACAGAAGTGGTAGGGTGGAACTGTCACCAAGGTGAAAGTCTTCAGGTTCTCGACTTCATTGCAGGAAAGAATTAAGTGTGAATCAGAAAGTGAAGCAAAGCAAGTTGATTGAGCAAAAGTGTGTTTTGGGGAACTCCATAAGCAGAGCAGACTGCCCTGTAGGAGGAGACAGTGCTGAGTGCCTTTGGGGATCTTCCTTTATGGGAGATTTACATCCATATCCATGAGGCTGAATTTTCAGAGTTTAGGGGTAATCTTGAGAACACCTATAAAGAGACTTGTTTGTGGGTCTACTCTGGAGCAGAACATGCTTAAATATACAATTAATATGCAATTAACATATACCATCTCCTCCCAGGGGTGTGTTTTTAATATGCTAATGAGGCAGAGGTCAATGTTCAGGTGACCTGGAGTATTACTGTATGCTTGACCATGAAGCTGTTGCAAACTTGTGTGCCGTATCTATGTTTGGTGTGTATGTTTTCCTGTTAAATTTTAGCATCTGGTTTGGCCTGTTTCCATTTCCCACTTCTTATCTCAGAATGCCCAAGAATAGGGCATAAAAGGGCATTGTGGTTTTCTCTTTGGTCTCTGGATTTTGCATTTTCATGGAAACAGCTGCCATCCTGTGAGGACACTTATACAACCCTTTATATTAGTAGATATCCATATTGAACAAACTAAAGGTTCCTACCAATAGCCAAGTGAAGCTCTCTGCTAAAATATGAGTGAGCCATTTTGGAAGATCATCCTGTTAAGCCTTAGGGTAACCACGACCTAAGACCCCATAAAAGCTCTGAGCCAGAACTGCCAAGCTAAACTGAATTTCAGCCCACAGATACTGTGCAATAATAAGTGCTTATCCTTTTGAGCTGTTAGTTAGGAAGTAATCAATAACTAATACAAGTAGAAATGGTTTTTATTGAACATACATCCTAAAGACTTATTTAAGAGAGAAGATCAAATCCTAAAGGCATGGATGTTAGTCAGGGCCCAGGTGATTTTCCAGTTAATCTACATGAAAACAAGTAAATGAATTTATTTTTGCTTCAATAGGAGCATGACAGAGGGAAAAGAAAAGGAAGAAAAGGGAGTACCTAGTAAGATACCTAGATACCATATGACTTATGAAAAAGGGACATTGAGAACTATCAGAGATTTAGAGCTTAAACAGCTTTTTAGAAAAAAAAAATTAGAGAATTAGAGTGTATGGAGTGATTATAAGTTTTGTTGTATGTATGTGTGTTTTGGAAATCAAGAAAAGTCAAGATTAGGAGTAAAGTTGAGTGAAGATGAGCATAAAATATATATCCCCTTTTTTCTTATGAAAATCTCAAGGATCTACTTGGGCTTCTATAGAATGACTTGTTTAAATCTCGAGGGTCAAAGTGGATGAATATGGAGGGTTCATATATTTTTCATTTATGGTTTTTAATTTAACTTTTCATTATGGGACAGTTGTTGGAGAGTTGTTTGTTTGTTTGTTTGTTTGCTATAGAGCAAGTGCGCTTGCCAGACAGACAGAGAGAGACAGAAAACAAGAAATCATCCCCAGGGGGGATGGCCACACTGCAATCCCTTCTCCTCCATTCTCCTCTCAGGATCTTGGGCACGCACACACACGCGCCCAGCGTGTGTTTAAGCCACCAGGTCCGGGACTCAAACCGCAGTCAACTATGTGGGAGTCCAGCAACATAACCATTACGCTAACTGCTGGTCCTTGGGAGAGTTCTTGATTGACTTGCATTTGTAATAAACAATAAAGAGAGAAAAAAAGAAAAATAGATTAAAATGAATTTCAAGGGTCACAGTAGCCAGGGATTATAAGAAAATCCAAAAATAGTGAATGACCTTCTTATAAATAATTTGCCCTAAACTGAGTCATACTAGCTGAAAATAGGGCAAAAATTTATTTCAGACTGTTTAAAGGTTGATATTTTGTGGGACCAGCAGTTAGCATGATGGCTATGTCAGTGGACTCCCATTAAGTCGACCATGGTTCAAATCCCGGACCCAGTGCCTTAAACTCATGCTG
The DNA here is from genome assembly GCF_000334495.1 of Tupaia belangeri chinensis. NCBI lineage: Eukaryota > Metazoa > Chordata > Mammalia > Scandentia > Tupaiidae > Tupaia > Tupaia belangeri. The sequence continues at coordinate 5,502,857 of NW_006159773.1, forward strand.
GGGAGGTGTGCATGCATGCCTAAGATCCAGAGAGGAGAATGGAGGAGAAGGGATTGCGGCATGGCAATCTCCTGGGAATGATTTCTTGCTTTCTGTCTCTGTCTCTCTCTGTCTTTCTGGTGAGTGCACTCACCCTATAGCAAAACAAAACAAAACAAAACTCTCCCCCCCCCCAAAAAAAAGGTTAATATTTTGTAATATTTATGAATGTCAATGAATGTCATTCTATCATGTCATAAGAGAAAAAGTAATGTGTCATTTGATAGGACTATGTCTGCCAGTTTTCTACTACCTACTTTTCCTTTTATTTACTCTCTCTCTCTCTCTGTAACCTTTGTTATCTCCAGACAACTTCCCCCCACACCCCTGTAGAGCACATGTATTCACCAGAGTGAAACAGAGAGTCAGAAAGAGGGAAAGTGAGAAACTCCCCTCTCCCCTCCCAGGGGATTGCCATGCCACAATCCCTTCTCCTCCGTTCTCCTCTCTAGATTTATGGGCATGCACACATGTGCTCAGTGTGACTTTCAGCCCACCAGGCCTGAGATTTGAACCATAGCCAGACATGTAAGAGTCTAGCACCTTAACCACCATGCCACATGCTGGCCCACAAATCTGTCTTTTCAGTGTTGCACTAAAGTAGAGCAATGTGATATTATTCTAGAAATACCATAGGCTTTGAAGTCACACAAACTTGGGTTCTATAATAACATTAATTTAAAATTTTACCTGAAAGCTATAAAGGCATCTTCAAGTTTTGTTTAACCAATCTTAGCTTTAGTTTTCTTTCATGTAGTATGGGGTTAATGACACTTACCTCATTAAGTGGCTTACCAGTAGTACAACTGGACCCACATGGCAGGACCCCTGGTTTGCATCCCAGGACCTGCCTCTACACATTGGTACACAAGTACATGGCCAAGATCAAGGCTGGCTGAGGTTGAGGGTTGGTCATGGTGAGACGACCATGTTGGGGGTATCTCTCTCTCATTAAATAGATAAACTTAAAAAAAAAAATCTTCCTATGATTTCTATAAAGATTAATTAAGTAATATACCTAAAAATTTAGCTCAGAACTTTGTCACAATTGATGACTAATATATTGGTAGAAATGTCTCTCTTATTATAAGTTAGGAATTGTTTTTGGCTATGCATTCCTTCTAAAACATTAGTAGATAGAAATATAAGGTATTATTGTTCTACATTATCCCTGAGGAGGGGCAAGTAGGGCCAACATGTGGTATGGGGGTGAAGGTGCAGGACTCACACATGGCCAAACAGTTTGAGTCCCAGATATGGTGGTTTGAAAATGTCATCTGATGTAGGTGAGTAAAGTGGCCAAAATTCCAGGAAGAGAATGGAGGAGAATGGGATACAGAATGGCCATTCCCTCCACCCCCACCCCCCCCAGGGTAATTTCTCACTTTCCCTTTCACTGCCTCTCTGTGTCTCTCTGGTGAGGATATATGCCCCATGGCAAAAACCTAAAACAAAAGAAATACACACACAAAAGCAAATTCAGCATGAAGGGATCAAAGTCAGTCTTTCCAAGTACAGGACTATGGTGTGTATGGCAGGATCTTGGACTATTAATAAATATCACAGAGAAGAGATAATGAGAGAGTTGGAGGTTATGTGCCTCCTCTTACTGATTCTGGACTTTTACATTTCTGCAATAGAATCTGTTTTTTGTATCCATACTGCATAATCCTGTAATATTTGCTGTTGCCACCTTCCTTTGCACTGATCAGAATGAATGAAATATCCTTGCTCTTTGAGTATACATTCCATTGAGAAAATAAATAAGCAAAACATAGTGCATGTAAAATATGTGTGTGAAAAAATATATGGACATGTGAAAAATATTGGATAAAATAAGTACTGTGAATAAAAACTGAGCAGACCATAGGTAGTGCTGAGAAGATGTGCAGACCAATCATTTACTCCTAGATGAATGTAGCCTGGAGAAAACTCTCAACATATGCTAAAGAAGAAATATACAGCCTATTGTTAAGGTAATATCTGAAGTGGGGGTGGGGAAGGAGATGTAGATGTTTATCACAGAAAAGACACCTGACAGTTCCTTTCTACAGAAAGATAACATCATTCACTCAATCTCCACAACTCTTTGTAGTTAATACTATACTTGTATTGTTAATATATGAGAAAAGGAAAAAAGAGGTTAAAGGATAACATCAACTTCACACCTAGTATTGAAAACAGGCATTAAACCCAGTCTGAATTCAGTATCACTGCTTTCACTGTATTTAACTACCCTATGTTCAAAGAACATGTATGTGTTCTTGGTAACCATAGAACAGAGAAAACATGAAGAATTTATGAGAAAAAATTTACACCCTTTTTCTTATCATCCTCTTATGTTCTGTGGTTCCTGAGAAAACATGTTGCATAGAGAATAATTTACATAAAAGATATCTAAATAATAACGTTTTAGAAATTAGTGTTTTACTCCCCCATATTCACTTACCACCATTTTCACTAATATCTGCTTAGGACAATTTGTCTACTCTCCTAATTAGATTAAAAAATATGTGGAGGAAAAAAACATGAGTTTTATATATTCATAAATATGTAATTGTACTCTATTTGAATTTCTATTTTCTAATAGAAATTTCAGTAAGTGCTGAATTATGAAGTCTAAAATTATACAAGAGTATTTTTCTTTTGTGTTTTCTCATGTGTATGTTTTCATTGTTATTATTAGCCCTTAATTTAATCCAGATTATAATATATTTTAATTATTCCATTATCACTTTAGGTGTTTGTTATAACTCTACCATTTTAGTAAGATGGCAATGACTTAAAAATCAGGCACTAAATGTTCCAAAGTACAATGACCCAGGATTTTTTTTATTGAATCCTTCTCTTCTCAGTTGTGAGATAAAGTGTGTGTTATCTGGTAGGATTGTTAGGAAAAGACTTAAAAATTTATTATCCCTATCCTCCAAAAATATAAGAAATATTTCTTTACTATGTTTACATCAAAGACATTAATAATTTTGAACTTGGTAAGTCTTTGCTTGATTTCTACATAAAATACCTTTATCTTCAGTTAGAGCTTATTTTATTGCTTAGCTGTAGAGGGAAATAAAAGAGCCTTTTAGATAGATTATTGAATTTATTAGGCTAAGCAAATCTACTTTGGAATAATAAAAACCTTATTGGGTCATTAAAGACTGAAATATGGTATATTTGTTTTTACAGTTTTACCTCATGTACTTTGTGCTACACTGAAAATTTTTAGAACTTCATAAACTTTCTTACCTTGTAATAACTAAGCTACTAGGTTATAAAAATTTTACATCTTTCCAGAATGTCGCAAGCACGTCAATAACCTTAAAAATCTGTGACTTCGTTCTTTTTGTAAGCAGGAAACAATCATAACTCAAATGTGTTTTCAATCCAATCTAGTCATTGGGAAAATTGAGAAACTTACTATTTCTATGTGAAAGAAATTCCAAATTCTCTAGGGACTATGGGAAACCACTATAACCAATTTCTTTTGCTTCTCTATAGTCAGTTGTAAGGAAGGACAGATGTTGGTAACAGAGGACTTGAGTTCAAGGCTTATATCTGCTCCTTATTCTATTATCTTGGAAAAGTTTTGTCTTCCTTTTAAACTTATTTTAGGCTCCGTTTTCTTGTCAGCATCTGTAAATATAGTATAATAAAAGCAGAACCACCTCAGATAGCTGTGGCAAGGATTAAATAAAAGAAAGTGTTTAGTGTGCTGCTGAGACTATACGAAGAGCCCCATACATCACAGACATGCTCATTAATTCATCTCATCCTTCATCAAATCCTGGGGTTGGTCTTTTATGTAGGTCTGGTGAGATGTAGAGGAATGTTGACTCGCCTATGGTAACCTTTACTTGAATGTCCTAGGAATTCAGGTGCTAAGCAAAGAATGTGTAAGCTTTTGATTACCAGACACTCCAACTCTGAGATGGCATTTCCTGCGAATCAATTTAACCCAGGATTATATGCAGACATTGCATGGAATTCAGTATCACTCACATCATTAATTAGCCCTGCTTGCAGGAAAAAAGGGGCATTACATAAGAGTACTATGAAAATCGATGTGCCAGTCAATTAGATAACCTAAATGGAACAACAAATTTCTAGAAACAAAAATCGCCTAAAATAAGCCAAGAAGAAATACAAAGTCTAATGAGTAATAAGATTGAATCAGCAATCAAAAACCACCCAACAAAGAAAAATCCTGGACCGTATGGTTTTATTGGGCAATTCCAACAAACACTTAAAGAAGAATTAACACCAGCTTTTCTCAGGCTCTCAAAAAGAAGAAAAGGGAACACTCTTTAATTCACTCTTTGAAACTGGTATTATTCTGATACCAAAGTCAGACAAAGAACAAGAAAAAAAAAACAAAAAGAAAACTCAAAATTATAGGCCAATATCCCTTATAAATATGGATGCAAAAATCATATGGGAAACAATAAGTTGAATACAACAACATATTAAGAGGATTGTACACAATAATCAAGTGATATTTATATAAGAAATGCAAAGGTGTTTTGAAATATGAAAACTAATCACATATAACACAAAAATACATCAATAGAATATGAGAAAATACACAATACAGAAAAGCACTTGATAAAATTCAACCTATTCATTGTAAAAGCACTCATCAAACTGAGAGTAGAAAGAAACTTTGTCAACATAATAATTTATGAACAATCCATAGCTAACATCATACTTGTTATAAACTGAGTTATGCCCCTCAAAAATGCACATATTAAAGTCCAAAACCTCAGTATCTGAGAATGTAACTGTTTTGGAGATAGACCGTTTTTTATTTTTAATTTTAATTTATTGTGTACATTCAGTCACTAAATACCACTATGTTTCATAAAGTGAACTTACCCAATGTGAATACGCTTCACACCAGTCCAGTTGAAGATACCATACACATTATGACCAACATATAATCATTCATTTCTGTGTCCTATAAATGTCTCACCTCTCTATTTTTCTCCTTAATTCCTTTCCTCACACTCTCCTCCTTCTCCAACCCTCTTCCTACTCTGTCACCAGTATCCATAACCATTTTCCATGCTTCTATATGCTCCAATCTTTCCGTTTCCACTATAGAGTATGGACAGTTGGTATATATTAAATGGAGACATACAATGTCTCTCTTTCGTAGTATGGCTTGTTTCATTCACCAGTAAATCATATATATTTATCTACTTTCTATTAAATGCCAGGATCTTTTTTTTTTTTTTTTTGGCTGAGTAGTATTCCATAAAGTATATGTACCGCACTTTTTTAATCCATTCATCTGCTCATGGACATTTGGTTGGTTCCATGTCTTAGCAATTGTGAATAATGCCACAATAAACAGATGCACAAGCTCCTTTCTAACTGAGCATTCTATTATCTTTTGGATAGATACTCACAAGTAGAATTGTTGGATCATACGGTAGTTCTATTTACAGATTTCTGAAGAGTCTCCATGCTGTTCTCCACAGTCGCTGGACCAATTTACATTCCTAACAACAGTGTAGGAGGGTTCCCATTTCACCCCAGCTTCATCAGCACTTATTATTATTTTTATTTTTTGCATCTTAGCCATTCTGACTGGTTAGGTGGTATCTCATTGTGGTTTTAATTTGCATCTTCCTTATGATGAGGGATGTTGAGCATTTTTTCTTATGCTTTTTGGTTGTTCATATGTCTTCTTTTTATTTTTAAAGAATTATTTAACTTTATTTTATATATTCATTTATTTATTTTAATTTTATCAGAGAGAGAGAGAGAGAGAGAAAGAGAAAGTGAGAAAGCAAGCTACCAGGCCCAGGACTTGAACCATGGTCAGCCATGTGGGAGTGTCCAGCACCTTAACCACCATGCCACCTGCTGGTCCCCAATTTGTCTTCTTTAGAGAGTTGGTTGTTCAGTTTATTTTCTCATTTTTTAATTGGATAGATTTTTTTTCTTTCTTTTTTGAAGTAAGCTGCTTGAGTTCCTTGTGTATTATGTTTATCAGTCTCTTATCTGAGGCATAGTTTACAAAAATATTCTCCCATTCCAAGTGTTGATTCAAGCTAATAACTGTCTGTTTTTTGCTGTGAAGAAACTTCTTAATCTGATGTAATCCCACTCATCTTTTTTGAAGATTATTGTTTGTATTTTGGGGGTCTTATTTAAGAAGATTTTGCCTACCCCGATGTCTCACAGATGTTCCCCAGTGTTTTCCACCAGTTTTTATAGTTTGAGATCTTAAGTTTCGATCTTTGATCCACTTTGAGTTGATTTTTATTAATGGTGAGAGATGGGGGTCTAGATTTATCTTTCTGCAGGTGATTACCCAGTTTTTCCAATATCATTTGTTAAAGAGGTTTTCTTTTCCCCACTGGTACCCTTTGTCAAAAATTAGTTGGTTGTATGTTTTGGGGTTTATTTCTGGGATCTCTATTATGATCCATTGGTCCACATGTCTGTTTTTGTGCCAATACCTTGCTATTTTGATTATCACAGGTATGCAATATACTTTCAGGTCAGGGAGTGAGTTGCCTCCTACTCTACTCTTTTTAAGTAGGATTGCTTTGACAATATGGATTCTTTTATGATTCCAGTCAAATTCTATGATTGTCTTTCTAGATCTGTGAAGTATGTCTCTGGTAATTTTATTAGGTGTCCCAGCCCACGGGACAGTAGAACAGGTTCCTTAGGGGAGGGAGTGAGAGATGGGACAAACACACGTGCACACACACTATGAGGTGCTGATCAAGTTGTCTTCTTCCGTCTACTTCCGTTTATTGAGGAGAAATGGCGAGTTATATACAGCTGGTGGGAACCAATTGGTTGCCCGAAATGCAAATGAGATAGAACAGCATGAACCAATCATTGATGTGGGTGGATCTCTCCCGTTGCCTAGAAACCCAACCACTTCCAGGGAGAATGGTTGGTCATATGATTTCTGAGAAAAGATTTGCTCAGTGAGGAAGTGAAGCCTAATGATTTCCAAGATGGCGGATAGCTCAAGATGGCTCCCGTATGCAGTGCTCGCCACATGTCCCCATTTTTTATTTTTTCAAAGAGAGGAGAAACACCTGGGGGAATCATGCCTGTCTTAGGTTGGAGTCGTTTTCAGAGCCACACGTCCATCCTTACCCATCATTGGAGAATCCCATAGCTATGATGGGTTTCCTGTCTTAGGTGGGAGGACTGTACAGCTGTTAGGCTCAGACTCTCTTACCCATCTTTGGCTAACCAATTCAGCGCCTCAGGCAGGAGCACAGTTTAGGCTCCGCAATACTCCATCTCCAGGTTG
>NW_006159773.1:5511366-5511811 GCF_000334495.1 Tupaia belangeri chinensis
CATTTTCATATGCTAATTGTTTAACAAAATTGGTACCTGCATCAGCACTGCCAAATATTTTCCCTGCTGCAGTAATTAACCAATAAACAAACTCAGAAAAAGGTTCGTCAGGCCCTTGTTTTATTGTTGTAAGGGAGGTATTTAAATCTCCTTTAGTAGGAAGTTTATTCCAAGCTCTCATGGCTGCTATATTAATTTGAGCAAATAGCCCTGAATCATATTGCATTTGATTGTCACTAGTTATATAATTGTCTCCTCCCAATAACATATCTGCAGTGCAGTCATTGCTGGCCTGGGCATTACGGCGTACGGTCTCCCTACAATTTTCCACATATTTTGGTTTTCAAAGTAAGTAATCCCCTCCAGAAAGTGCAGCACGGGCCAATGTTTGCCAATCTATTGGTGTAAGCCAATTTTCTGCCACCGAGTCAACTATGGCTAAAGT
>NW_006159773.1:5512206-5538880 GCF_000334495.1 Tupaia belangeri chinensis
ATTACACACCAAAGATGGTGCAGATGCAACCGAATCATAAGATGGTGGTCGTTTTTTGAAAGGCGGCCATTTTAAATTATGGTATTTGCCTGTCTTCATTTTGGAAGTTTTTTGTTCAGATGGCAATTTTGGGTTTTTGCACATGGCAGTATTTGTTTCTAAAGTTTTTTGTTCAGATGGCCAATTTAGATTATTGCATTTGTCAGCCTTGGCCTCTAAGATTTCATCCTCTGAACTAGTTGATGACTCGTGTTTCTTTGGCTCTTGTAGAGCCTTAAGGTTGTTTCTCTTTTTTAGTTTTTTAGATTTTTTGGGTTTTGTCTCGCTTTCAGGGCTTTTAACTTCTTCCTCACTATCTAGGGAAATAAGATCCTCTCCCTGTTCTTTTTCAATTTTAGAATCCTTGGTTAGATCTGAGGTGGCTACAGCCTCCTCCTGGGGTTGATCATTTTGCATGATCTGCTCTCCCTTAATGACCATAACAATAAGAGCTTCTATTAAGCTCCGAACGGATATTTTATGCTGACTAAGCTTTTGTCCCATTATTACCCGTACTTAAAATAAAACATAAGTAAATACTTACCAGGACGTCTTCTCTTCATCCTTCTATATTTTTTGCCGGCCTTTCTCGGAACGAATCTCTGCCATTCCCTTCTGGATGATTCTATGCCATCCTGTCTTCCTCTCTCTCACTGTGCCTCTCTTTCTGTCTGGTGAATGCATATACCCTCTGGCAACTAAAAAAGTAACAGCTAAAACTATAAATCTGTTATATGAAAATATAGAGATAAGTCTTCATTACCTTGAGCTTGTCAATGGATTCTTGAATATGGGATTCAAAGCACAAGTAGCAGCAACAAATGTACATATGAGAACTCTTAGAAAAGTTTATGAAAAATGTATATTATTGAAAAAATCTATACATAAATTTCAAGATTTTTGTAACAAAATATACTCAAACTTCTAGTCCATTTTCCCATAGACATGTTTAAATCCCTTCATGTGTGTGCATGTATACACACATGTGTGTGTACAACTTTATTAAAATTTAAAACTTCTGTGCAGCAAAGGACATTATCAAGAAAGTGAAATGAGAACCTATGGGATGAGGAAAATATTGCAAAGCATATCCAAAAAGGGTCCAGTATTTAGAATATATGAAGAACTCCTACAATGCCATAACAAAAAAGATGAACAACTAAACTGAAAAATAGGTAAAGTACTCAAATAGACATTTCTCCCAAGAAGATATACAAATGACCTACAATTATACTGAACTTCATTAGTTATCAGGAAAATGCAAGTCAAAACTACAATGAGATGCTGTTTACACACATTAGGATTGCTGTAATAAAAAAGGAGGGGTATAAATGTTGATGAGGAGGTGGACAAATTAGAATCCTCATACATTGCCAGTGAAAACCTAAAATGAAGTAGCCACTGCGAAAAACAATGAGATGTTTCCTCAAAATCTTAGAATTACCATTTATACACAAATATTCATAGCAGCACTATTCACAACACTCTAAATATAGAAACCACCTAAATATCCATCAGGGGATACATGGATATACAAATTGTCATGTATACTTACAATGAAATATTAGTGATCACATAAAGGGATGAGGTACTACAATATTCATGAATCTTGAAAACATGCTAAATGAAAGGAGGCACGCACAAAAGATCAAATATTGTATTATTCCATTTATATTAACTCTTCAGAATAGGCAAATTCATAGAGACAGGAAACAAATTGGTGGTTGCAGGAAACAGAAATATGGTAAATCATATTTCTGGGTACATATATATGCATGTTCCAAATCCTGACAAAATGGATAAACATAGGAGAAAGGATGGCAACATTACCGCATCCTAAATATATATTCTCTCTATATATTTATATATTCTATATTTAGGTGGTAGGTCAGGTACTGGGTCCCACATGGCTGACTCTGGGGTTTAAGTCCCAGACCAGGTGGCTTAGAAAACATGCTGTGCACTTATGCATGTGTGCCCAAAATTTGGAGAAGAGAAATAGAATGTGGTATGGCCATCTTCCCTGCAGCAGGGGGTAACCTTTCACCTTTCCTCTCTCTTTCTCTGACAAGCACATGAGCCCTATGGCAAGAATGTTTTTAAAAAAAAAAGAATTTTATTGGGGGGGATGATAAAAACATTTTGGAATGATAAAGAAGTAGATGATTGTAAATGTATTCCATGTTGCTGAATTTTACTCTTTAAAATAATTACATTATAGCATGTAAATTTCACCTCTACTTTTTAAGATAAATTTTAATCTTTTCTTTCCTCTAATCCTTTTTAAATAATAGTTTGTTTTAGGGTGTGTGCTTGCCAGAGAGGGAGAAAGAGATAGAGTTAGAAAGAGAGAAAACATGAGAAATCACCCCAATCCATAGGTATGGCCCTGCTGTAATCCCTTTTCCTCCATTCTTTTTTCAAACTGCTGGGCCTGGGATTGAATTACACAGCCAGCCATGTGGGATCCCTATATCTTAACCTCTGTGCCATCTGCTGGCCCCAATGTATCCCTTTCAATTGATACATAATAATTGTACATATTTATGGGGTAAAATGTGATGCTTTGATACATGCATGTATTGAGGAATGATTAACTCATGGTTATTAATGATTAATTCATGGTAATTCACTTTAAACCATTTTTAATTTCTTTGCTGTGATAACTTTCAAAATCCTCTCTAGCAATTCGAAATATATGATTTAATATTACTGATAGTCACCCTACTGTACATCGGATTACCACAATTTATTCCTCCTGTTTAACTGCAGCATCATACCCATCAACCAACCTCTCTCTCCATTTCTCTCTCCTTTCTATTCTTTCCAATCTCTGGTAACTTCTACTCTTGTCTCAACTTATATTATTTTTTAATCCACATATTAATTTAGATCATTAATATTTATCTTTTGGTGCCTGGCTTATTTCACTTAACGTAATGACCTCCAGGCTCATCTATATTGTTGAAAGTAACAGGATTTTATTCCTCTACCAAGTATTATCTAAAGGAAATAAGATCAGTTTGTCTAAAAGACATCTACACCCCCATGTTTATTGCAGCACTGTTCATAAAAGCTAAGATTGGAATCGACCTAAATGCCAATCAACAGATGAATGGATAAAGACAATTTGGTATATATACACAATGAAATACTATTCAGCCATTAAAAATAAAACATCTCAATTTTTTAAAAAACTACATATGAAAAAAATTTACCCTGCCCCTAGAATAATACAAGATCTAATGGCATTTTCTTTAACTGAAAACAACAACCACAAAACTTGTAAGACTTGATGCCCTCTGCATATCCAGGTGCAAACTACAGTCACAACAGCCAAGTGCAGGATTACTTCCAGATCATCCTTAAAGTTTCTGGGCATTTTAATCAGAAAGTGCAGCCTAAAATTTCCCTTGAGAATTTGAGTCATCTTAGATAGCTCTCTTGAAGTCTGCATTGCTTTTTCTGTTTCTAATCCCAAAACAATCTTTATCACAAAAAAAAAAAAAAAAAAAGAACAAAGAAAGATCTATTTCATTCTGGCCTCTAAATTTTAGCTTCCAGTATTTATTAAAACAGAAGAAGCACAAATGAAAATCCACCATTCCTGGTTGCCTTTATACTCAGCCTTCTATTCCATGTCTCCTTTACCCAAGATCACCTCCATGGTCTTGTCAGACAAGCTTAAATATCATTTTATTCCTGAAGCCAAATTTACTCAACTAGATTATATTTCTTTACAGCTCTGTTCCCAATCACTATTTTTTTTTTAGATTGAATGCATGCATTAGTATTATTTAAAGCTTGCTTGGCTTAATTTCTGGCATTCCTCTATGTGCTTCTGCTTTCATTAATCTCTGCTGAGAGAGTTAAGCCCTGTCTTTGCCATCTTCTCTTTCATGGCAATTTTTAATATGCTTAAAAATGCTAGCACACTTTCAGCCACTCCAAACCACGGCATTATGTCTGCATCCAAATATTGAGTTTGTAAGGATAGGAGAAAGGGATGCAGAATAGGAGGGCATGAGTCTGGAACTTCATGAAGAAAATTATGAAAATGTAACACTGGAAATTGTTCTGAAAATGTAAACATTTTGGTTCGGAAAGTTCAAATCAGTATTTTGCATCATAGACGACGAGAATGATTAAGTATCTTTCAGGCACTAAGTAGTAAATATCAATTAAAGGCCTTAAAGAGGCCTTTAATTTGAAGACATACCAGCAGGACTATGAAAATAAGCAAAGTTCAAGCAGATACTTAATAGATTCTTTTTACCTTTGGGTGTTTACTTTTTAAGAATTTTTCTTCCTATGTAACCAAATAAATGTTTAACTCCTAGGACTCACACACTTTAGAAGGACATTTGACTCTATAGTAATCACTAACATTAATATGGTTATTGAGCAATTTTATATGTATTGTCTCATTTAATAGAGCAGAAATGATAAATGCTGTCATCCTCATTTTAGAGAAAAGAAGCCTTAAAATGAAAGAGATTAAATGACAGACAAGTAAAGCGCAGATCTGGAGGCCAAACTCGGGTCTCCTGATGCTCGTGCTCCCCAAGCTCGTGAAGCTCTTTTTCAAATGGCATGGTATATCTGACTATCCAGAATGTGTGTATGCCCTCATTATTCATGTATATTTTTGTTGCAGAATTAGAAATATAATGCATGCAATATATATATCATGTGTGTATGTGTATGTATGCATTATATAAATAATACATAACACTTTATATAAATAATACATTATATACATATTATATACATAATACATTATATAAATAATACAAAATAATACATAATATGTATTATTTACATAATGTGTGAGAGATCCCAAAGATTACGTGTATGTGTGTGTATGTATATATCTATATATATGCATGTAAATTTAGAGTAGCAGAACACAGCTGACGAAGAATAAGAGGATTCAAGCCTTTTCTCTCTCTCTCTTTTTGTGTGTATAAATGATTATTTTGAATTCAAGTGAACGAAATGTTATCTGTAAAGGGTATAGATTTTTCCTCTATTTGTGGAAATCTAGAAAGACTACATGGGGGAAGTGACTTTTGAGTTAAGGTTTTTTTGTTTTGTTTTGGTTTGGTTTTTAAGAGGTTTTTGCTATGGGGCACGTGCGCTCGCCAGACAGACAGAGAGAGACAGAGAGATAGAAAGTGAGAAATCACCCCCTGGGGGGAATGACCACACAGCAATCCCTTCACTTCCAGTCTCCTCTTGGGATCTTGGGCACACACGCACACGCGCCCGGCGTGAGTTTAAGCCACTGGGTCCAGGACGCAAACCGTGGTCGACTACGTGGAGTCCAGTGACATAGCCATTACGCTAACTGCTGGTCCCTTAAGTTTTTATAGCTAGGTTTTATTTCAGTAGTAGAAGAATGTCAACAGCAGAGACAAAGTATCATAAATACATATAGTACATATCATAATGGGAATTATTTTAATATAACCGATACCTACAATATGTGTATGAAAGGAAAAGGCCTTATTTAAAAGGGACTTTGGATAGTTATACTAGAAATTTAAAATTCATTCAATGTATAATGAAAAACAATGATAAGTTTGATTTTCTAGAAACTGAACCAATTATTAAATCTGAAGTTCTCCATTTTATCTTTTTACTGATTCCAAACAGAGCTAAAGTGATTTCTCATTTTTAACACTTTGAAAGCCAAAATGACAAAATGATGGTCTTTTTCTTTCTTTCTTTTTTTTGGAGAGGTTTTTGCTATAGGGCACGTGTGCTCGCCAGAAAGACAGAGAGAGACAGAGAGACAGAAAGTGAGAAATCACCCCCCAGGGGGGATGGCCATACCTCAATCCCTTCTCCTCCATTCTCCTTCTGGGATCTTGGGCATGCATGCATACGCACCAGGCGTGAGTTTAAGCTACCAGGTCCAGACTCGAACCGTGGTCGACTACATGGGAATCCAGCGACATAGCCATTATGCTAACTGCTGGTCCCAAAATGATGGTCTTTTGAACAAAACAAGAAAACCAGTCTATGTGTTTTGCTATGCATGTAAACAGACCATTCACATAAATGCAAGGTTATGTGTGTATATAATGGGTCCTCAAGAAGTTCATGGAAAACATAGAATGTGAAAAACTTATGTATAGATTTAAAAAATTTTTGCACCAGAATAAATTACTACTTTAATTTTATTTTCCACTAAATCTTGGAAGAGAGAGATCAATCCTCAAGGAAGACAAAGTTTGAAAGTGATAATATAATATTTACAACCTGAACAACCCGTAGCAACACTCTACCTTCTTGAGGAATAAAGTTTAGAATATTGATGGAAGGGGCCAGCAGGTGGTGTGGTGGTTAAGGGTGGTGGACTCCAACATGGCCCACCGTGGTGTTTGAGTCCTGGACCTGGCAGCTTGCTTTCTCGCTTTCCCTCTGTCTCTCTCTCTCTCTCTCTGTCCCTCAATCATCAAATTAAAATGAATAAATAAATAAAGTTAAATAAAATAATTTAAAAGAATACTGATGCAAAAGGCAGAGTGACTGAGAGCTTTATCGGCCTAAAAGTTCTTTTCAAACGTCCATGAAAAGTGTGTTCTATGAAAAAGATATACTTCAATTTCAAAATTATTTTTCCACAAAATAAGATCATATACAATTCCATTTTCCACAAACTTTTTGAAGTCCTCAAATATGTAGCTATTCTTTCCTAATAGGTAAAGTCACTCTGGTTCAAAAAAATCTGATATAGTCTCATGTAATGATACTAATTTTTAAAATATTTTCAGGATACTCAGAAAAACATCAACTTAGTGAAGAAAGGAAAATAATTATGGTTTTGGGAGGATTGATTCTCATTTGTCAAGTTTGACTTGATACAGGAATATTTTTATGCACTTATAGTAGTGAATATGGGCCCATCTGAACACTGCATTATCAAAGAGTAGGCTTAAAAGAGAGGATTTGAAATTAGAACATAATGTTTGCTTTTTCTTTTCTTTTTGAGCTTGCAACTTGTCAATTTCAGGTTTAAAATATGGAAAACTATGTCTAGGAATCTAGTTTTTACACACACTATGCACCCTTAGCACAGCGGCACGATCTAATGTACTGTACGTTACACAGTGGTCATAGTGTAATTGCTTTATATGTGCTACTTCTACTTGTCAGATTAAACTGTATGCCTTGGAATAATGGGACTTCAACAGTTTTGTGTGTAACTCTGGTAGCTGTTTGATGGGATAGTATCGAGGTGATCTGAACTGGATGGTGGCACAGAAGTAAAACAGGATATTCTGTGAAGCTGACCTACATGGAGGGATTCCACATTTATATTTGGAGACCTCCCTGAGTATGCTGAGTGGCATGTGCCTGTGATCTGAGGCTGATGAGGCTCAGGGTAGCTCATAGTCTTAAGACCCTGTTGGAGGCTCTCTCTCTCTCTCTCTCTCTCTCTCTCTCTCTTTCTCTCATTCACAGGGAAAAAATAAGCAAATCAAAAAAAAAAAAAAGGTATGTGATGGAAGTCTAGACTCTGGGCCTCCATCCCAGTTTCAGTTCAAGCTACTGCATTGGTTTATGTTTTCCCTGCTAAATACCTTTTCCTTTTTCTTTTCTTTTTTCTTTCTTTCTTCTTTTTTTAAACATACTCCATTGGTAACAAAATTTATGAGAGAAAAGAGAAGTAAAAGGAAAAAAAAGTAGGAAAGAAAAAAGGAAAGAAGGGAGGGAGAAAGGAAAGGGAACCACAGCAGGACAGGGGTTGAGGTCAAAACTGTGTATAACTGAGGCATCTTCATTTCATGTTTTTCTTAAAGAAAAAAAAATTAGTTATAATTTCAGTTATGTGATAGTTTACTATTAGTTAAAAATTAAAAACTTTTAAAATGCTATAGATTCTGTGCACTCTTATTGATCTGGACAATTTTATTTTACAAAAGAACCACAAGTCCTTCTGAAATCAGATCTAATATTTTTAGACTCAAGTACTAAAAAAAGCAGTCACATTGAATTGCTAATGCTGCGAAGGACAAGTGACATTTGACAGTGGGGCCCCAGGGGCGGAAACAGCACAGCTGTGATAAAGTAGAAGATAATCCGTATAATATAAACAAAATTCTGTAGTCAATCTTCCTTCATGTGACTTAAAAAAAAGTGACCTTTTAGAAAAATGTTTTCTATTTTCTTTTTTAATTTTTATTTTTCATTATTTATCAATATAGTCATCTTTTTCATTTTTATGAAGCCGAAATTACAGAACATTTTATTGAGAAATTTCTTTTTAACACATGCATTCTATTTCTCATAAAACTGAATTTCTAGAATGCGCTCGCTCTCTCTCTCTCTCTCTCTCTCCATATATATATGTATATATATGTAATTTTTTTCCTTCTAAAATGCCTACAGGCTGCTATCATATTTTTCAAAAACTAAACCCAATATTCGTAGCTAATATTTAGTATCCTCACTTTCTCTTTCATGATTTTGTCACATGAAAAAAAAGCAATCCTTTTATTTATTTTATTTTATTTTAGGATTTTAACCTTTAGAAGAGAGATCTGTAACTTGGAGAATTCTCTCTCACTCATTTTTTTAAGTCCAATGGAAAAGGAAAAAACAGCCTGCACCCCTGGCAATGACATTCCAAGTTTTATCCCATGAGTG
Source organism: Tupaia belangeri chinensis (assembly GCF_000334495.1). Classification (NCBI taxonomy): domain Eukaryota; kingdom Metazoa; phylum Chordata; class Mammalia; order Scandentia; family Tupaiidae; genus Tupaia; species Tupaia belangeri. The sequence goes on from NW_006159773.1 coordinate 5,520,904, forward strand.
AAACAGAATACAAGAACTGAAAAGTTAATTTTGCCTCCAGTTTATAGATACCATCTTCTTTTATTTATTAAAGAAAATTTGGTCATCTATGATTTTTTCTTCCATCTTCACTTTGTAAAGTACCAGATTCCCCATCAGGTTAATATATCAGTAATTATCTTCTTTTTAATTTTATTTTTAAAGATCTCACTATAGAAAAATGCAAAGAGGGATGCTGGACTCCCACATGTCCGACTGCAGTTTGAGTCCTGGACCTGGTGGCTAGCTTTCTCACTTTCCCTCTTTCTCTTGTTCTCTCTCACTCTCTCTCTCGCTCACTTTGGTCCTGTCTCTCTCTGGTCAAATTAAAATAAATCACGCTCTCTCTCGCTCACTTGTCCTGTCTCTTTGGTCAAATTAAAATAAATAATTAATTAAAGTTAAATAAAATAATTCTTTTAAAATTAAAGAAAAAATGCAGACTTACAAAGTAAAAAAAAAAAAAATTATCAGGCAACATCATCCTATGAATACAATGCTAATATAAATCTCCAAAAGCCAAATGTTAAATGACATTTGCTTATATACTAATAAGAATTGCAAAAATTAGACAAAATATCTTGAGTTTCAAAGAAAGAAGTTATCAGAGAAATTTCATTTTGACGTCAGATCCAACTTGGAAAGAAAAAGAAAGACTATGTTAATAATCTTAGTTCTTGTCAAGCCCATTTAGCCAATATTAAAAAAGAAAAATCCAGTAATAGTCTACTTTCCCTTATTTGACTTCAAAAAAAGTGGAAAATTATATCCTGAGAACACATGAATGTATTCTAAAAGGATACGCATGATTTTCCCCTCCTCAGTGTATTATAATACTGTGGTGTAGATATTTTTATGTGACAGAATGGGTGGAGCAGAACTTGCCATCCAAAAATCACTAAGAACTTTTTGTGCTGTTTTGTAACTCTTTAAAATAACTACCTAATTCTCTTACCACAAAAACATTCCCTTGACTTCTTCATTGAGAACCTATTAAGATTTCTTCAGTAGGTTTGGTGAGAAGGAAAACATTTCAAAGTGTGATTCAGTCCACTGTTTGGAAACTTGGAATAAGAAGACAACACATTTTTATATCCATATAAACGTAATGTGGCTGGCCAAGAACCTGCTATTCTGAGTGGCAGAGACAAGTCATAAGATGAGAATACCTATGAACCACTCCCACCCCCTACGAAAAAGTATATTCTCTTTTCTATTTATGGTTCAGACTATTCTTCATTGAAAATTCTCTCGCTTCTTTTTAAAAAAGCATTCAGCTGGTAGTCTGTATATGTCTTCAAAATGGATTTGCATTATGTAGTTTATCTTTATTTGACTTAAGGGTAGAGATTCCATTTTAGAACTATTTAATTTTTATTTTAACAAATTATTTATTTTTAAAAATTTAGTTACTAATTTCTTCTAAGAGAGGGAAAAGGAGACAGGCAATCCAACATGATCTTCATGCTGTGATCGATCCCGTCTCAGCAAGCATTGATACAGGCTCATGTAACTGTATATACCGGGAGGCCTCAGGATGCAAACCCAGGGTTCTCCTACGTGGGCACTGTGTCAGTTCTGTGCCACTGGCTAGTCCCAGAGGTCTAAATTTTTTAAAACATTTCTTTTTCCAGAGTATGAGTGTGCTTGCTGGAGAGAAAGAGAAAGAGACTGGTCACAATCTCACAAACCTTCCTCTCCATTTCCCCCTCCTTTTGAGATTTTGGGCACAAAATCGTGTCTTTCAAGCTACTGGGCCTGGGAGAATCAAACTGTAAAGTCAGCCAGGTGAGATACAGCCACCTTAGCCACCATGCCACCAGCTGGTCCCCAGAATTCTTAGTTTTAACTACGATGTTTTAAATTGTTTTCTATCTTCTCATTTTCCTGGACCTATTTCTGACAGAGTAAGTATTAGATCGGTATGACCCAGAAAGGATTTATGTTTTTGGTAATCTACAGTAATAGACCACTGCTTAGAAGAGAACAAACCTCTTTTGCCCAGGAATGACAATCATGAAGCAACCAGAAAAATCTCTAAGATCCCTTCAAGGTTTTTGTGCTAAGTTCAAACATGACAATCCATCTAAGAATTTACTCTTCAGAAGGGAATACCTGGGACTTGCCTTGTAGTCTTTAGTTCTTGTTATGGGTTATTGTATTTTGTTTTCTACAGAAACATCACAACAGAGCCAGAGTGTCTAGGCCACACACACATTCTAGGCATACTTAACATTGTTGATGAGAAGGCAAAGGCAATGACTAAACGGGCTTTCGATACTGCATGCCTCTCCTTTTAAGCCCTTAAATATTCCAGCAGTCTTGTGAATAAAATACACTTACTTATGAATGGAGCAAATAAGGAAAACTGGATTCCCAAAAGAAGAAAAATTCTGAATACTGTAAGGAATGCCTTATTCTGACACATGTTTAGACTTGCTCCAAAAGATGACAGAGCTCAGGGATTTGTCTGATATGAAGGGACTGCCACAATTGCGTGGAAAAATGGAGTAAAGTACGACTTTGTTTTGGTGTAAAAACATTTTGAAATTCACAAATATATTTTTAAAACGACATTTCTGTAAACTTTTTTAAGATCTCTCATACATCTTTTTCTCAGATTAAGCCTTAAAAAAAATCCTTAAATCTTTAAATATCTGTGAAACAGACCTAAAACTCTTTTAAGACATGGACTGGAGAAATTGAGCGTTAAAATCACTAGATACTGTGCTATGTAAAATTAAGTGCTTTTATGTATTCTTTCCCTGTGATTATTTTTTTTTTCTCTTTTTTTTTGGAGAAGTTTTATTTATTTATTTTTTTATTTATTTATTTATTTATTTTTGCTATAGGGCACGTGCCCTCACCAGAAAGACAGAGAGACAGAAAGCAAGAAATCACCCCCCAGAGGGGATGGTCATGCTGCAACCCCTTCTCCTTCATGCTCCTCTCGGGATCTTGGGCATGCACGCACACGCACCCAGCGTGAGTTTAAGCCACTGGGTCCAGGACACAAACCGCGGTTGGCTATGTAGGAGTCCAGTGACATAGCCATTATGCTAACTGCTGGTCCCTCCCTGTGATTATTTTGTCTGTTTAATATTATTAATTTGGTCTTTGACTCCTTAAAAAGCTAGGCCCTGGACTCATTGGAAAAAAATTGTAACAGAAAAAACTTACTTGGTTTATATTGCCTGTGATTAAGTAAGTTTTTTCTTTTTCTTAGTATATCTTAGGACTACTTCATGTATGTTTATTCATCCAAGCTTAAAGTAGTTCCTTATAGATTTTAAGCAGACTTACTGCAGTTACTGACTTAATTTACTCAGTTCAATGAACGTTTTGTGGATATCTGCTACAGATGAGACATTATCCAGATGGTGATGAGCCACACAGAGATGAAGAGTTTGTTCTTTCCCTTTCACACATAGGACCCTAATGAGGGAGGTAAGACACTTACAGAGCACTTACTGGGTGAAGAATGATCACTTGTACCAGAGGTTCAATGTGTGAGGGGGACAAATTGGAGAGAGGGGTCATTTCAGATGGGGTCATGGAGAAGAGGTGGCATTTCAGATCGCGGTTTGAGATCTGCCTGAAAGGGCTAGTTGTTGGGAGCTGAAATTTCAGGGAAATTGCCAGCTGGGCAAACGTGTTGAGGCAGGAACATCCAAGGCCCAGGAAAGAAACGAGAGAGAGGAGAGATTTCATAATTAATGAAAGAAGGAAGCTCATTTGAAAATACAGAAGGTCTCCAATGCGGGGCTAAGTTTAGAGTTAGTTCTCTAGGAAAAGGGAAGCACTGGAAAGATTTCAAGAGTGGCGGCTGCCTGTGCTTTTGGGAGACTAGTCTGGTGTTAGAACAAAGAATGAATAAAATTAAGTGAAGGGGAAGAATGAGATTAATATAGTATTAAATTATATAGTCTAATAATTTAGGAAAATGGCCATGGTAATGTGACATGCTGAAATTTCCTGTCTTACCACACACACACAGACACACACGTCTTTCCCAATCCATCTTCTAATAACTTTTCTGTATCACTTTTCTTTTTCCCATTCACAGCCAGATTTGATTATTTTTCTTCACTTCTCATCTCTAAAATAATTTCCTAATTTTGTAGTTAATAATTCCTGGCTTTCATCCCTTCCAATTTACCTTGTTCATCCCGGCATCTCACAAGGCAGGAAGGGCCTGGCTCTAATACTCCACTGTGGTTAGCTGTTGTGTGGCAGCACTGAGAATGTGGCCTTAGCATGGCCATGAGCTCATGAAGGAGGTGTCCTGAAAGTGCAATATCGGAAGGCTCTTAGGTCCTTGATGCCTCCACCAGAATGCCTGCAGAGACTGCTGAGCACTCACTTCCTTCACTGCCTCTCATCTATTCGTTGAATACCTAGATTTGGAAGGTCCACAGACATCTCAAAGTACTCTGTGTTTAGGACATACCACATTATTCTTTATGAATTCCATATCCTCTAAACTTTTCTAATTTTCATATTTCCATTAGTTTTTTCACCTGGGCTAGAAAACTAGGTTTTATTCCTAGGCTTGTACTTTTGTCTCCCAAGTACTGTTTACATGTTTACTGCTAACTTTTCTCAAAACTTTTCAACACCCTGCTACTCCATTAAAACCCAGGCAAGCCCCATCTCAATCTTCTAGCTAATTCCTTCTCTACAAGGGAGCCACACTGGTATGTTCAAACGGCAGATCCACTTAAATCAGGGAGTTTAAAAATTTCATAGAAAATTCATATTATGAAAAAACTATACATGGTTTTCACTTTTTTGCATTGAAATAAACTTGGACTTTAATTCTATTTTATATGAACTTGTAAGTCCCCTTATATTCTTCTACTGAGTGGAACCCTTCTGTGACTGTCCATCAAAGGTACTGGTGGGATTTCAGTGTTTGGATGCAAAGCGCGGATCATTTGTAACAGCTTGTGTGAGAGAACTTCTGCTGGCAGGTAGTTTGTCCTTGTAGTCTCCAATCAGACCCTGAATTGAAAGTGAAGAGCTAGGAAGAGTTTCCCCAAGTGGTTCTCTGTACCTGATTACTATTCTGTGGGAATGTGAAAAGGCTGAGCTTCCCAGTCACCAACTTCTGTGCTCACCATGACTATGGCTCTTCAGTAAATGTCCAACCTCTCTCGATGTACATGAATCCATGGTTCTGGGCCCATTTTATCTCTTCATCCTTATTTATGGATTCTTGCCATTTCAGCCACATGGAAATGTTATCCTTTCTCTCTGCTTAGAAAATCATCCTTTCCACCATTCCCAAAGCACCATAGGCCTTCATCTCATCTTTTCATGCATCGTTTGTGTCTTAGGTAGAATACTGAATACTTACTTGGTCCTTATATGATATTGTATGCTTCTCCTGTCATTATACGTGTTAGACTGTAGTATTACAGTTGCCTTTCTATTTTAATTTTGAAATAGTACAAAAATACAGAGAAGTACACAAATAATACTACCCATTTTCTATTTTTACTTCCAATTTATTTTTCTCTCTTTAAACACACACACAGACACACACACATACACACACAACACCAGTTAAATGAATTAAGTAGTCATTACATATTTTAGCATAGGTAAATCTCTGAGACAGTTGAGTAGAATTGTCTCTTTTCTTATCAGCCTCCATGGTCAAATAGGAAGCTTTGTGAGGGCACGGATATCTATCTTATTTTCTTTTCATTTGCTTTTATGCTAAGTGTAGAAAAATAATTTCAAACTACATTAACAAAAGAGAGAAACGGGAGAAAGGGACAATTTCAAGAGCTGTTGACAGGGCATTTGTCTCTAATATGATCTCTCTTGATATAAACCCACCATTATCTTTGATGTTTTATCGATAACTATTGACTGAGCAGCAGCTTTGGGAGCATAGACTGTTTGTGAAAAGGGTTCACAAAATAATAAAAAGCCAAAGTCTCAATGAAGGTTGGGTAATAACGAGTTAACAGCAAACATCCCAAAGATACTTCTGAAAAAGCTGAGATCTCCTATCAGTTTTAAAGAAAACAGATATAGATTTTTAAAAGCTTATTCATGAGAGAACACATGGACAGACACATGAGAGTGAGAGGCAAAGAGAGAGAAAGAGAGGTGCACACCCTCCACAAGTTCTGGTTAGCCCACAATTCTCTTTCTTCAGTCCTTCAGCCCAGCAGATCTTAGGCACTCGCACACATGCCCGGCATGTTTCATTGCTAATTCAGGTATTTGAACCACAGTTGCCATATGAGAGATGGCATCTTTTTGCAGTTCATTAATGCTATGCTATGAAACCAGCCAAAACAGATCAAATATTGATTAGATAATTTTTCTTCTTTTCCAGTGGGGACAGCCAAAACTGCAAGGGTCTAACCAGATGGCACACAGTTTTATATAACGCCACTTCATCAGACTTGCTTTTCGCCACCTATTCAGTGCTCTTGATGGCTCTAAGGATCACAGCACTTGTGCTAAATAGACACATTTCACCTCAGAAGGATTTGCATTTCTGTAGAATTAAACACCCTTAAATATAAAAACCATATTTTTAGAAGTGATAGAAACAGGACTGTCATTACTTGTGCCATTGGACTGCCAGATCATTCAGCATATTTTCTGACTGAGTGAAGTATTCCACTTCACTGCAGATGTTTAAACCACACACATTTCTATTTAAGTAAATTTTAATCTTTCTGGAATTATGTATGAATTTGATTTGGAAGAACAGGAAAAAATGAGAAAATTTCACCCACATAGCTCAGGCAATAAAATAGGGAAGGAAAAGGAAGCCACATTCTCTGCCTGGTATCGTGGAATCCCCGCCACAGAATCAGCAAGTCTGCATATGATAGACACACCACACAGAAGACGGTCACCCCTCACTGCATAGGCGTCCACCTTCGCTTGCTTCATTCAAGTTCTGATACTTGTATTTGCATTCCTTTCATGCTCTCATTCTAGTAAATTTCCATGCTATTCCTAATGTGATAGGAACTCCTAAAAGGCAGAACGATGTCTTGTCCTCCATGTTTCATCAGTATTTAATAAGTACCTACGATATCACACAAGCCCTGACGAGTGGGATTCCAAACACAAGTCATTAAATGAGATGATGAGTATTACTTACATTTAAGGATATCAGTGCATAATAAAAATATAAGAAACATTTTTTTTTTGGTCAAATAACATCATTGAAACATGCAAAGCAAAACTGTTAGAAATATACAGGAGACTGACAGAAACATAAATGAAAGGGAGGCTTTGATATGCCATTCTTAATCTTTGTAAGATTGATGATGCTGATGATGTTATTAATAATATCTGACATTAATTGCCCACCATTGTGCTAAGCCCTTTCCATGAATTATCTTATTTAATCCTTAAAACAACCTGGAAGGAGATATGATTACCAACCTCATTTTTCAAACGAGAGATCTGAGATTTAAAGAGTTTAAATCATTTGCTCAAATAGCTAAGTGGTGGAACAAGAATGTAAACCTAGGCAAAATGACTTTGTAAGTACATGATTTAAACTTTCCGAATCCAAGGTAGGGGTCAGTTTTATAAATTGTGTTGTATTTTCCAACTTCTTGAGTAACATTGGGAAACTACGTTTTTGCCTAAATTTTTAAAATTATTGCCATAGAATTGTTTATAGTATTATTTACTCTCCTCTGAAAGTCTGTAGCATCTTAGGCTACATCTTTTATGACCTTGTGGTATTTGTTATTTGTACTTTTTCTTCTTTTCTTGAATGGTCTCATCATGAGATTGTCAATCTAGTTTGCCATTTGAGGGAAATCAGTTTTGACTTTTACTCCATTAATGTCTTTTTAATCCTTTATTATTTTCTTCCTGATCATTTGGGTATACTTAACTATTCTTTTTGTAGGTTATTGAAATAGAATAATCTCTTACTAAGTTTGAATCTTATTTTTATAATGTGTATTTAAAGCTGACCCTTTCTCCACTTCTGCTGTAAGGAATATCCTACAAGTTTTAATTCAGAGTTTTTAAATATCACCTTGTTAAAAATATTTTATTATTTTATTGTGGCTTCTTATGTGATGATGGGTTCTTAAGAAATATTTTCTAATTTTTAAGTATTTCCTAATTTTGTAGTTAATAATTCCTGGCTTGATTATAATATAATCAGAGGATATGATTTATTTGTTTTTATTCTTTTAAAATTTGTCGTAACATAATTTTTATTTATGACTAAGTATACGATTAACTTATTGGCAATATTTTGATTGATTTGATTATTTTTCTTCACTTCTCATCTCTAAAATAATTTCCTAATTTTGTAGTTAATAATTCCTGGCTTGATTATAATATAATCAGAGGATATGATTTATTTGTTTTTATTCTTTTAAAATTTGTCGTAACATAATTTTTATTTATGACTAAGTATACGATTAACTTATTGGCAATATTTTGATTAACTTAAAAAGAAAGATTTGGTGGGACCAGCAAGTGGCATGGATATTAAAGTACCTAGATCCCACACGGCTCCATCTGCAGTTCAGATCTCAGACTCTGCAGCTTGAAAAACATACAGGACATGGGTGCGAACCTGCCCAAGGTCTTGAGAGAAGAATGGAGAAGGGATTACAGCATGGCCATGCCTCGTGGAGGGAGTGCTTTCTCACTTTCTGTCTCTCTCTCTCTGTCTCTTTCCAGTGAGAGCATGCACTCCATAGGGGGAAAAAAAAGGAAAATGAAAGAAGAAAATGAATAGAAAAGTGAATTGGCCGTGCCGGGTGTGTGTGTGTGTGTGTGTGTGTGTGTGTGTGTGTGTGTGTAGGGGAGTGGGGGGGCAAGATCCCGGGAGAATGGAAGAGAAGGGATTATGGTGTGACCCTCCTCCCAGAGGCAGTGATGTCTCACTTTCCTTTTCACAGTCTCTGTCTTTCTCTCTCTCTCTTCAGGAGGGCATATGCTCTAAAGCAAAAGCCTCTACAAAAATTAAGTGTTGGTACAATGGCCCATTCTCATTAGATCTAAACTACTTATCTAATATTGTTTCTCACCTAAAACTCATTTGAGATTGCTTACATTGTTTAAATCTTTCTTGATGATTTTATCCTTTGTGTGTGTGTGATTGAGAGAGACATGTTAAAATGTTCTATTTGATTATAGTTAACCCACTTTCCATTAAGTAACTCTGTCCATTTTTTCTTAAAATAGTTTGAAACTATGTTATTAGAGCCATAAAATATAAAAAGATTCTTACTTACATGTATAAGCCTTTTTATGTAACAATCTCAATTTTTTAGTAATAATTTTGATGTTAATACTTCCTTGGTCTATTGCTAATATTGGTATAGTAGTACTCTTCCAATTCATATTTATGTGGTATATTCTCTCAACATTCTTTTCAGTCTCTGATAGGAGATGTGCCTTCTATTAACAGGATATAATCATATTTTTAAACTACTTGTGTTTTATCTTGATTAACCAATTTATATGTATTTTATAATAACCCCATTAAGTAAAAATTTGTGATTGTTGTATTAAATTTTACATATTGTGGGACCAACAGATGGCCTAATGTCTATGTCACTGGACTCCCATGTAGTTGATCATGCTTCAAGTCCTGGACCCAGTGGCTTGAACTCATGCCAGGTGTGTGTGCGTGCATGCCCAAGATCTGGAGAGGAGAATGGAGGAGAAGGGATTGTGGTGTGGCCATCTCCCCTGGGGGTGATTTTCTGCTTTCTGTCTCTCTGTCTCTCTGTCTTTCTGGTACACGCACGGGGCCTATAGCAAAAACTTCTAAAAAAAATTACATATTGTTTTTTTACACTAAAGGGATCATTTATTATTCTGGTGCACGCATGGGGCCTATAGCATAAACTTCTCAAAAACAATTACACATTGTTTTTTTACACTAAAGGGATCATTTATTAAAACATCCCCTAGTAGTCCAAATTGATGTAATTTTCAGAAAATGGAAGCGTCTTACTTGGGTTTAACTAATATTATGATGAGTAAGCAAGGTCTCTTCCCCAGTGCTGGTCCAACCATATGGAAGTGAGTAAAACTCAGATGTTTACTATACAATGTAATAGTGCAATAGAACAATGGAACCATTTCTCAGTTGACAGAGTTTGGAAATAGTTGACAACAGAGGAAATGGAGACTGCCGGTCAGGACAACTCTCAAAAGAATGGCGGTGAGAACATGTCCAACAAGGGAACCCGGTTATGAGGAGACCTGTTTTGGTTGAGGAGCAGAGAGGCAGAAAATGGGCCTCATTCATTGATGCATAAAGGCACTGGCACATGGAGAGGTGGAGAAGCAAATAGGAAGATGGAGTGCCTTACCTGGAGAGAAGGTGTCACTGGCATAGTGAGCACTTTATGGACAAAGCAGAGGGAGACGAGATGGAGTCTGCAATTTCATTGAATTTCATATTCAGAGTAAATATATATTATGGAGGGATCTTTATCACTAGCTACATAATCTCTTTTTCTTTGTCGATGAAGAGAGAACATGTTGTCCTCTCACCTCATTCCTTTGTTTCATTGATTTCTTTGGCCTGCCCATACTGTCTTTCACAGCATGTTTAGCTGGCACGGAGAGGCACTGTGCACAAGCTCCTCGTCCTGACAGGTTGCCTTTTCCTGCATTCCTCATTTTTTAGCTACAGAGAAAGGCATTTTGTTTGCTTCTTTGTGCTTGTTAGTATTTAATAGTTGCTGACTTCATCAACATCAAATCTGGGATATATGAGGCACAAACTTAGGAAATTCCCCACCATGTCCTATCTTGAGTGTTAAGGACCCTGGGGTCTCTCCAATTCATTTTCCCAGAAGTATGAGTTAGGTATAGATATTTGAAATTTCAAAGTTCTCCTTAATTCTTATTCATAGATACTAAATCAATCTTTTTCTCTTTCTTCTTCCCTATGTCCTCCTTCCCTTCCTTTTTCTCTTCTTTTTGTCCTGTATAATATCCTGCATTATATTTTCTGTTTTTTTTTCTTAAATATAGCAAGCATCAGTATTTTTCATTTTGTATTTGTTCATTCAACATTCAAATTCCACATTTAAAATTTTTGTGGGTTTAGTTTTGCAATTTCTTAATCAAATTGCTTTTTTTCTTTTTTGTTGTCAGTTATCATTTACTGTAAGCCAGTCTTTGAGGAAAGCTGAGATTTAGGTCTGAAATAAAAATACCATTCTTTAAAAAGAATTTGCATTTGTTACTGCTTAGTGTCTTGGGAACATTACCAGTCCAGGTCTACTCTGAAGAAAGCTAACTTGAGGCTAATTGACTGATTCTATGGTGTGACTTTAAGACACAAATCCTTGACCTTGCTCTGTAGCCTGATGAATGAAGTGTCTGGACCTCACATGAGTGATCACATAATTAGAGTAACAGATCTGGTGACTTGGGAAACATGGTTAGAAAAACCCCAAAAGTAGGAGTGCTTTTTCCTCTTTCTTTCCTTCTGTCTCTGGTGAGTGCAAATGCTCTCAATCCAGAAAAAAAGGAAAACGAAAAGACACAACGTTATTCAAGAACTCTCTTGAAGTGGTCCCAACTCAAGAGCGTTCTCTTCTTCCACCCCCTTTGCTTTGTGAAAAGACATCGTGCCTTGAAGTTCCGTAGAAGGGGCGTCCCAGTGAAATAACTCCTCGGTCATTTTATGATACAGCTGCAGGGCTTTGAAATCAGAATTTTTTGAGCAGAATGGTTGCTTAGGACTGTTCTTCAGTTCCCTGTGTCCTAGGAGTACAAGAAAACTGCAGCTGGTTTTTATAATCGGCAATACGTTCAAGGCAAGAGCAATGAAGATGTTCAGTAGATTCCTCCAGACTTTTCTTAAATTTGGCACTGATAGGGCCTGGACAGTGGCACAGCAATAAAACTTGCTCTGCAAGGCTGACATGCCTGGGAAGGTTCCAGGTTCTCATCTAGAGACCTCCCTGACTATTCTGGGTACACACAAACTGGTGATCCAGAAATGGCAAAGGCTGGAGGTGGATCATGGCATCAGGCCCTGATCAGGGGCACTGTCTTACTTATAGAAAAAATAAGCAAACTTCAAAAAAAATTAAAGATTTTGCACTGATGATTCTTATAATTTTGCCAATACTTCCATGATTTTAAGAATAGGTTAAAAATAAGTTTTACTAGTTTTGTAGATACCTAAAATTTAGTTAAAATCCTAACTTAGTGATAAAACATTAAGTGAACCTTTTTTTACATTTCAAAGGCCAAACAAATTTCCTCCAGTTATCTTCTTTTGCAGTTTTTTCTAACAGTTTCCAGTAGTATGACAGTTCAGGAATGTTAATTATTTACAAGAGTAAGCAAAACTTTATTTACATAATTACTTTTAAAGTTTATCTGTTTCATGAGAGAGAGAGTCACTTCTCACAGGATCCTCAAACCACTCACCCTCCAGCCTCAGGCAACCAGGAGACCTGAGGCCACAACATAGGACCTTCCCATGTCACCACAGCATCACAGGGCAGTGCATCTGGCCACATGAAGATGATTTTTTAAAACACAAAACTAACCTTCCAACTTTAAATATATAAAATTAGTAAATGGCTTCTTATGCTAAATATGAACATTAACTTTCTATATAGCACCAAATTCTAGTTAGAAAAAGCATTAGAAAGGAAAATGTCAACCAGAATTTACACACACACACATATATTCCTACTTTGTATACAAACACACACACATTCATATATATATTTATACAAAGAAGACAACTGCATGGGACCTATATAGTGAAAAATATCAAAATTACCAGTGACTGCATAAATGTCCTGAATAGAGATGATAATTAAACCTTTAGCCTAAAAATAGCTCATTCACCCTCACCAATAAGCCTCACTATTTTTGAGTTGACATTGTGGCCCCCATTGTAATGGAAATATGTCTGAAGGGAATTACATATATATGATACTAGTCTCAGTCAGTGACATTTTACTATTCACCTTTATTAACAGCTGGCAAGTTCACCAAAAATAGGCTTTGATGTGTATTAAAAAGGAAGGAAAGGTTTGGAATCAGAAACAGTCTAAGATCAGTCTTGGTTGGACAGCTTAAGTAGCCAGAAGATATGAGAAGATCAAGGAAGAGAAGAAAGGAAGGGGGTCAACGGAGAACAAAAAGGGAGCTATTAAATCCTAGTAACAAGCCATTTCTAGTTGTATATTCTCAGCTGCTCTCATGATTAAATCTACCTGCCAGAATCAAGTATTCCAGTAAAAAAATTTTGATGTAGGTGGTGCCAATTCTAAAATTACATTATTCAAAACTTTAAGTCAAAGGTAAAATCCTTGTTACCAATTTTTAAAAATTTATTCCCGAAGACCTGTTGCCCTTTAGAGTTGCAGAACCTTTGCACAAGAACAAAACTGGATGTCTATAGCATAGACTCTGTTCAACAGCCAAAGAGTGGAGAAGTGAGATCCTAGCTTGCAAATCTAGTTTTCATGTGTCTTGAGCGGGAAATTTTAAGATACAGCAAATGAGGTAATGAGACAATGGGGTAAGGTAATAGAGGGGAGGAATATTCAGATATTTTCCTGGAAAAGTCAGGGAATTCTTGGAATCCTTATCCTCCTTTTTCTCCTTATGAGGTCACTTCTGGTCATGACCATGGAGATTGTCAATAGTCATGGTGCTGGCAGGTGTGTCATCTAGTGTGCGAATGCAATACCATGGGTGTATAATAAAGTTGAAGGTTGGTCAGTGGTAGTTCCAGGCACCATCTTGGTTCCAGTTGGTTCAGGCTGCTGTTTCTTGTGGAGGCCTTAACTGCTAGAATGTATCATGTTATTAAAGAGAAGTACCGTTAAAGAGGGACAGGATTATGGTATGAACACGAGCTATATGCTGGGTGACATCCTGATTTTTCAGTCCAGCCCTGAAATTTTATTTAAATGATTATAAGTATATAATACCTATTAGCTATTTAATGCTACATAAGCAACCACTACAAAATTTACTAAGGACGACATTTTTCTTATTCTTCACAGTTTTATGAGTTGACTGGTTTTTCAGTTTCATGCAATGTCTTGGACTGCAGTTTCTGGGTGCTGAACGGACAAGAATGTCCAAGATGGCACACTCACTGGTTGGCAGCTGATGCTGGCTGGAAGTGCAGCTGGCTAACCACCAAAGCCCTTACACATGGCCTCTCATTAGACTTGGCTTCTTATAGCATGGCTGTTGGTTCCAAGAAAAAGCATCCCAAAAGCAACAGTGCCAAGAGACAGAAAAGAGAAGCTGCTTGATCATTAAGGATGATGCCCAGAACTGACAAAAGATCATTTCAGCTATATTCTGTTAGTCAAAGCACTCCCAGAGTCCACTGAGATTCAATGAGATGGAGAAATACACTGCATCTCTCTTTTTTTTTCTTGGAGAGGTTTTCACTATAGGGTGCGTGTGCTCGCCAGAAAGACAGAGATAGAGACAGAGAGACAGAAAGCAAGACATCACCCCCCCAGGGGGGATGACCACACCACAATCTCTTCTCCTCTATTCTCCTCTCAGGATCTTGGGCACACATGCATACACACCTGGCCTGAGTTTAAGCCACTGGGTCCAGAACTTGAACAGTGGTCGACTACATGGGAGTCCAGCGACATAGTCATTATGCTAACTGCTGGTCCCAATACACTCTATCTCTTTTTGGAGGAATGACAAACTCACATTTCAGAATAAGAAGTATAATATTGAAGGAACTTGTGCGACCATCTTTGGAAAATACAACTTGCAACTGCTACTATAAACTAATGAAACATAAAGAGACTTTATCATTGTTTAAATATAGATACCTGCAGTACTTTCTGGGAACCTTAACTCTCACACCCATATCTACTAACCTTTCTAAATTTTAGAAACAACTTCTCTAACACATAGGACAGTATAACACCAACAATAAAAACCTCTTAGTAAGTGCCTGGTATGTGCCAGATTCTTTTGTAGTGATATATGTGCAATTTATTTAATTCTAATAACAGTTCTATGATGTAACTTCTATTATTATTCATATTTTAGAGAAAGAAAAAGGAAATTTAAAGGGATTGGAGAACTTTCCCAAAGTGATAGATCCAACAAATGACAAATCCAAGTTTTTTCAATGTTCTCTCAAGGATTAAATCAGGTAACATATGTAATGTAGAATGAAAGATCACACCCTCATCATGTATTTAACTAGTTTATAATTTGTTAAGATCAAACAGTTTATTTTTTATTTATATTTTTTTAGAGAGAATTTTGCTATAGGGCAAGTGTGCTTGCTGAAGAGACAGAGAAAGACAGAGAGACAGAAAGCAAGAAATCACCCCCCAGAGGGGATGGCGACGCAGCAATCCCTTCTCCTCCATTTTCCTGTTGAGATTTTGGGCATGCACACATGCTCACCCAGCATGAGTTTTAAACCTCCAGGTCTGAGACTCAAACCATGGTCGACTATGTGGGAGTCTAGCTATATAACCATTATGCCATCTGCTGATCCCATAAACAGTTTAATTATGAGATATTTCAAACATGCAGAAATGTTTAGAAAACAATAAAAGAAATTCATAAAGAGAAAGCTACATATTGCTTAGTAATTATCTGACAAATAGCAGGCACTCAATATAGTATAGATGTCATTGTTATTATTATAATCAGTCTCCTGTTTATATGACAAGCACAATCCTTAATACATCATGTTAGAATTACACATCAAAATTCCCTCAGCAACTTAGCATCTTTCTCTACCTCATTCCCTGCTTCTTCACAACCCAGGAAAATGTAGAGTGCAGCTAACTGCCTAATTTTACCCTTGACTGAGAGGTGTACTTTTCTCATAATTATACATAGGTCTACCTTGTAAATGTTCACCATTAGAGTTAATTTAGAGAGTAAGTAAGAAAAAGAAAACAATTTTCTGAGTAGCCTCAAGAAACAAGGAATTTAAGAGAAACCCAGCCCTAAGTGAATATGTGTGGGAGAAAGAAATTAAGCTGAAGAAATAAAATATTCTCAACTCAAGCACATTAGATGTTTTTAAACATGATATTTTGGCAACTGAAAAAGTAAGTGAACTTTTATATAAGAAGGGGTTTTTTTTAGTTTCCTTTTTTTAAGAATTATTTATTTAATTTTATTTATTCATTCATTTAGTTTAATTTGACCAGAGAGAGAGAGCGAGAGTGAGAGCGAGAGCGAGAGTGAGAGCGAGAGAGAGAGAGAGAGAGAGAGAAGAAGTGAGAAAGCAAACCGCCAGATTCAGGACTTGAACTGGGGTCGGCCATATGGGAGCATCCAGCACCTTAACCACCGTGACACCTTCTGGTCCCTCTAGTTTCTTTATATCAATATTTAGGAGAAGCTAGAACACACATCTCAGTTAACCAAGAGTAGTTCCAGTTATCCTTAAAAAAGTGGTTAATAGCATACATTTTTACTCAAAAATGCTCCAATTTGTACAATAAATTTTATGGTCAACCTACATAGCTTAATTAATGAAGTCATCACTTGTCTCACAACTTAGAAAAATCTGAGTTCTTCTGTCTTATGTTCCCTTACCTTTTCTCATTTATTTATTCCACAAGACAGAAGTTACTCACTGCCTAGAATGTGACATTCATTGCGCTTGAGTGAAAATACAAAGATAAATGGAACATAGTTTTGCTCCCAAAGAGTGTATACACTTGCAGGAGAGATAGTCATAAAAATAATTATCAGAAATGACACAACAGAAACATATACACTGTGATGGAGGAGAAGAGGTAAGAATTTATTAAGGAAATCATAGACAAGGTGACTTTTGAATTAGTCTTAAAGGAACACTGAACCAGGTGAGCAGAAGAAGAGGCAAGGATATTCGTGGAGGTTAGGTTCATCTTCTATTGCTTCATAACAAGTTACCACAAACCCTAAGCAACACACATTGACTATCTCATAGTATCTGAAGGTCGCAAGTCTGGGCACAGCATGATTTGATTTGCTGTCCGGGGGCTGAAATCAAGGCATTGGCTGGAGCTACAGTTCTGTCTGGATTTTCTTCTGAGCCTATTGACTGCTGGCCAAATTATGTCCTTGCAGCTGGAAAACTGTCCAGCTGTCAGCTGGGGACATTCTCAGCAACTACAGGCCACCCTCAGTTGCTTACAGCATGGTGTTCACAGCACAGATGGTCGCATTCCTCCAGCCTAGTTAAGTGGAGTCTCTCCGACTTCCTTGTCTTTGACCTGCTCAAGAAAATTCTACGCTGTTAAAGAGCTCATTAGATTTGGTCAGACCCATTGGATATTCTCTCTACTTTCATGTCCACTGATTGGGAAACACATCCACAAAATCCCTTCACAGCAGGAGCTAGATGAATGTTTCATTGGACCTCTCTAAGAAGGTGTGTGCACACCAGGGGCCAGGAATCACATGAGGAAGGGGGACTTTGAATTCTGCTACCACCAAAGTGATAAGAGGCATGACATATTTGTAAGAGAAATTACAAAGAGCACGGGACCTAGCATTTCAGATTATTCGTCAGTTCAATATATGTCAAAGGGTGGCCTAGAACCCTCTCACTGTTGTGCTTATTAAAAATGCAGATTGAAACCATTTAAGAGGCCAGACGATGGCACAGCGGTCGCACAACACTCTGAGAGACTACCCCACATATGTAGGTTCTCAGTTCGAGTGTGCAGATCTTGAACATGCTAGGCTTGCGCAGGCCTATGATTAGAGGCTGGTGCAGTCAGGGGTTGATGTGTGTGTGTGTTTGGGGGTACCTGTTTCTTTTTCCCATTGGAAAAAGAAAGATAGAAACTTTAAAAAGCATTTAAATGTAGTTCTTATATAATAAAGATAATGGGTTCATATTGTTAAGTTTATTATAATCTTCAGTCCATGGCATGTAATTATCATTTGTAAGATTTCTCTTTTTTTAAATTTTTTATTGATTTTCTCCTTTTTCCCT
>NW_006159773.1:5538927-5549683 GCF_000334495.1 Tupaia belangeri chinensis
TAATCCCCACATACATAGTCACTCTAGTGCCCTTGATATTGTCCAGCAAACTCATCTATGTTTTCATTAAATACATGCAAATACTTGAAGATTTTATACACACACACACACACACACACACACACACACACATATATGTCACCATTAGAGTTAATTTAGAGAGTAAGTAAGAAAAAGAAAACAATTTTCTGGGTAGCCTCAAGAAACAAGGAATTTAAGAGAAACCCAGCCCTAAGTGAATATGTGTGGGAGTGTGTGTGTGTGTGTATATGTCATGTTGTTTTATGTGTGCTGTATTAGTTTTTTTTGTTTGTTTGGTTGGTTGGTTGGTTTTTTTAATGTGGCATTTTGCTATTCATTTTATTTAGTTTATTTTTCACTCCAGAAGTCATTTTACGTAGTGACTGCTGCAAAGTCTTCAGTCCTGTGCGGTGACATTTGGCTCATCCTCTGGGATGAAAATCTGACTTGCCTCCATCTTCCTGTAGCCACATCCTTTTTTCCCTATGTGTGACAGTTTCCCAGGACTGTGTATCTGGGAATGTAATTGCTGTGCTACGGGGTGTTCACAAACTTAACTTCATTATGTGCTATCAGAATTGTCTCCAGAAGCCTTATACTAGTTTTAACCTCTTATTAGAAGTGTTTGAAGACTTTTAATTCCCTATCATAGGTGTTAAAAACATCCTAACTTTGAACATTATAATGAGTTTAAGAAGGTATCTTAAAGAACATTTATCTGATTGTTTATGAGGCTAAATATTTCTTTATTCTCTTTTGCCTGTGTGTGTGTGTGTGTGTGTGTGTGTGTGTGTTCTGAGGGGGGTGGATTTTGTCCTTTTCTCACTTTTTTATAGGAAATTATTATGTTTTCTAGCTTTTAAGTCATTACCAGTTTTAGGAGATTATAGATATTTTATTACCTGTTAGTTTTGTCTTTGGTGTCTTTAGTTTAATAGAATCTTATCAAATTCCTGAGGGCCAACCAGTGGCATGGTAGTTAAGGTAGCTGGATCTTGCATGGCCAACTGCATAGATCAAGTCCTAGACCAGCAGCTCTAAAAACTCCTGGTGCATACGAGTGCCTCCCAAGATCCTAATGGGAGAATGGAGAAGGGATTGCAATGTGGCCATCCTCCCAGGGGGGCTTGGTCTCTGTCTCTCTCTTTCTCCCTCTAGCAAGTTCCTGTGCGCTATAGCAAACAGACAAATAAGCAAACAAAAAATTTCTGAATGTTTACATTATGTTTATGTATGACCGTAAAGTTATTACACATTTTATCCATTTCTGCTCATTTATATTATGAGCCTTTTACATTTAGATCTACAATACATTTGAGTTACGTATGGTTCCAGGCAGAAATCTAACTTCATATTTGCTCCATATTGTGAGCTAATTATCCCACATCCTTTACTGAGTCATCCTTTATTTCCAAGGCTGTGTGGTGTCATCTCTGTTAAGTTGTCATACACAAAAAATGCCCGGTGCTGAGCTTTCTATTCTGCTCAACCAGCCCGATTGTTGCCATGCCAGGATCACAGTCTTTGGATTACTATCACTTTGCAACATGTCAATATCTAAGAGGAAAAGTTCCCCTTTCTTTGACTTTTTCCAAAATTATCTGGGAACTTTCTTTATATACATTTTAGAACAAGTTTCCAAGTTTCACAAACAAATAAACATAGAAATTCTGCAGAGATGTGATTGTGTTGCACATGGATAGTAATTTAAGGAAAATTGACAATTACAGTTTTTTTTTGTGTGTGTGAAGATTTTGCTATAGGGCGCGTGCGCTTGCCAGACAGACAGAGAGAGTCAGAGAGATAGAAAATGAGAAATCACCCCCCGGGGGGGATGGCCACGCCACAATCCCTTCTCCTCCGTTCTCCTCTCAGGATCTTGGGCACGCACGCACACGCGCCCGGCATGAGTTTTAAGCCACCGGGTCCGGGACGTGAACTGCGGTCGACTACGTGGGAGTCCAGCGACATAGCCATTACGCTAACTGCTGGTTCCCTATACAGTAACTTTTTAAAAAGTGGATGATACCGTATGTAGTTCTCCCATCTCACTTATAAACATTTTTACTTTACTGATTTTTTAAATACAAATTTGATTTTTAATTGTTTGACCATTTTTTTCAGTTATATTTTATAGCATATAATGTACACATAGAGCAGTAAATAAATAATTATCCTATATTTTGATAAATGTTCACAGAGTAGAAACACTAGAGCAGCCAGTCTAAGACACACAAAAATAAGAATAATTTTGAATGTTAAAGTTGTTTCCAATTTCCTAACACATTAAGCATTATTTACAATTCTCGTGTTAAGAGTCCTAGAAATTGAGTTATTAGCTAAATAACATGAGAATTTTTGTTTTGTTTTTGTTTTTGCCATAGGGTGTGTATACTTGTCAGAGAGAGAGGGAACATGAGAAATCACACCCCCAGGGTGATGGCCATAGCACACACACACACACACACACACACACACACACACATACACATATACAGTGTTACTTTCAAGCAACTGCTCTGCTCTCCAACCACTATCTGTCATGAGGGAGTCTGATACCTTAACCACAAGGTCACCGGCTGGACCCAATAACATGAGAATTTTTAGAGTCCTTTAGATCTATTGCTAAACAACTTTTGAGGAACTTAAATCATTTCATAGATACAACTTAAAAACCTGTGAAAATCATCTTTACCATACATTGTAGAGTATTATAGCTTTGTAAATATTGTCTAATTTGATGAGTAAAAAATTTCTCATTCTTCAATCTTTATGACTAAATAAGACTGTATTTTTTTATGTGTCTTATCCTCTGACTTATCTCTCCAGTGGTTATTTTTTTTTTTTTCTCTTTCCTTCCCTCTCTATGTATATATACATAAACATATACACTTTTTAAAAGAATGTTGCTATAGGGTGCATATACTTGCCAGAATGAGAGAGAGAGAAAGAGAAAAAGTGAGAAAACACCCCCATGGGGGAATGGTCATGATGCAATCCCTTCTCCTCCACTTCTCCCTCATTTTGGGACTCTGGGCACCCACCAACACACACACACACACACACACACACACAAACACATATACAGTGTGACTTTCAAGCGACTGCTCTGGCTCTCCAACTACTATCTGTCATGAGGGAGTCTGGTACCTTAACCACAAGGTCACCGGCTGGACCCAATAACATGAGAATTTTTAGAGTCCTTTAGATCTATTGCTAAACAACTTTTGAGGAACTTAAATCATTTCATAGATACAACTTAAAAACCTGTGAAAATCATCTTTACCATACATTGTAGAGTATTATAGCTTTGTAAATATTGTCTAATTTGATGAGTAAAAAATTTCTCATTCTTCAATCTTTATGACTAAATAAGACTGTATTTTTTTATGTGTCATCCTCTGACTTATCTCTCCAGTGGTTATTTTTTTTTTTTTCGTACTGGAGTGTTGGTGATTTTTTAAAACTAAATTTAAAAAGATTTATATCCACAAACATATATCTCATCTTCCCTTACCAATACAGTAACTGTGCTTATGTCAGTATCCAATGTCTACATATTCATGACTATACAATTGTAATCATAGCTAAACTAGGTATAGATTCTATAATTGCTTTTACTCTTTGTTACAACTTTTTGTTTCTCTTGGAGGTACTAATGTCTCACTTTTTGTTTACTTGATTTTCTATATGTTTATGTCTAACTCATTCCCAAACTCTCCCTGAACTATGTAAATTTCTTCCTGATATGTTGAAAAATGGTGTCCAATCAATTTACTCTGCTGAGAGCTCTCTCTCCTAGAGCTTGCTGGCAGTTATATCTGCACATCTGCTCCCTGGGCCTGGTGTGGCAGGTTGCGTCCTCACAGGTCTTTCTTTACCATCTTCCAAATGATTTTTCCCACCACAATCCTATGTTTGGACCCCATTTTTCTGGATTCTGTGCTTTATCCTTCCTTTGTTTAATTACTTGTTTCTGGAGGACATTATTTTCGGTGAAATGAGCCAGCACAGGAAAAGAAATACCACATGCTCTCATTTCTTCAGTGGAAATTGAGAAAACTGACCTCATAGAAGTAGAGAATTGAAGAATGACTACTGTAGGCTGGGAAGGTTGGTGGGTGGAATAGAATGATGTTGATTAACAGAAACAAAATTATAAACAGACTAGGGAACAAATTTCTAGTGTTATAAAATACAATAGGATGACTACAACTGACAATAATTTACTATGTATCTCCAAGTAACTAAAAAAGAGGATTTGGAATATCCCTAACACCAAGTAGTATAAATACTTGAAATCCGAGTAAACTAATTATTCTGATCAATCATGTATATTTCTTGTTGAAAAATCACATCACCCACAAATACGTACAATTATTATATGTTTAAATTTTTTGAAGAAAAGAGAACTAAGAAAACTGCCTTAAAATGGTGCATATCTGATAAAATGGTGCATATTTGAGGTGATCCTCAATCTTCTCTAACAGTAAATGGACAGTCTGGCTATATGAAGAATGTTAGTACTGAATGGTAAGCTAGCTCTGCAGAGAATCATTTCCTGGGTTCAGCTCACCAAATTCAGGTTACCACGTCATACCCTCAAGTCAAGAGATTAGAAAATTCTATTCTCTGGAATCTTGGCCAGTGCAAGAGTAAAACTAAAGATACTGATATGCTGGACTCCCTGATGAAATGAAGAGGAAAAACAAAACAAAACAAAAACAGCCCCAAAAATTACCCTGCAGTTAACAAATCTCAGCTGGCATTTTCTGCAGAATTTTAAAGGCATCGTCCTATTTTTTTTTTAGCTATAATTGTTACTTTGGAGAGTTTGTCTTTATTACAAATTTTTTATTCTTTTAATAGAATGTGATATATTTTTCTGGATCCCTTCAGGATTTTCTCAGATATATACCATTTTTCTCAGAGATGTACCATACCATTTTCACATATTTTTCTTCAGACTAGGGAACAAATTTCTTGTTTCTTGTTTCTTTCTTTTTTTTTTTTTTAATTTCTAAAATCTCTGTTTTTCCTGGAAGCGTTTAGGATTTTCTCTAAAAATGTAATGATGTAGTGTATTAGTACATTTTCACATTTATCCATTTATTATGAACACTTTCAACATGGAAACTCTTGTTCTTCAGTTAGGAAAAAAAAATTCATTTTTCTGCCCTACATTTTCTTTAGTTTGTGTTTCTTTTTGTCTTATATCTGTTTTTTCTTCAGAAATCATCTCCTAGACTTTTCTGATTTTCTTATGATTTCTCTTTTTAACTTTCTTCTCTACATTCTGAAAAATTGTCCCATCTTCATTTTCTATTTTTAACATGTTTTTGGTATTATATTTATAATTTCTATTTTATCATTGAAGTGCTTTTCTGTTTCAAGTGTGATTTTTAAATATGATCGCCTTGATGTTTCTTTCATTCGATATTTGTTTTATCCTTTTGACAATGGTATTGCTTTTTTAACTCTTTAAAAGTTTTCTGTGACTTTGAGTCCTCTCTGTTGTCTTCGAATAACTTTTTCTTTTTTATATTTTACATTAGAGTTTTCTCTAGAGAGCTAGTTTTCTTTGTTTCCTGTTAAAATGTTAGAAGGAAATACTAATACACTGATGAAAATCTTTCTGAGCATAGATCCATTAACTGCCAACTTCATTATCATATAACAGATTAGGCAGATTTTGTTGTTGATGTTGCTTCACTGAGAATTCATGAAATAAGTACTTTTAGTTTTCCTCTTTGGATATTCCATGTTCCATAAAAAATAGCCTTTCACTTTCCTGCCTGCCAAATTTTTTTGAACTAGTTCTAAGTAGGGATGTAGGAGAGGTTTCTGAGCTTTCATATGTATGCGTCTCTTAGTTCGGTTGTTTCAGCATAATAATCCTCTTAGTTGGGTTTGGTGTCCTCTAATCTGGAAAACAATTTTTTCTTTTCAGAGAAACCTCTGGCTTTCTGCCAGGTAGATCCAGAGTTTCACAGCTGCCTTTTACACAAGCAGTGATGGGATAAATGGAACTGCTGCATATACAGACCTTCAACTCACACCTTTCTGTTTAGCTCCAACCTCACTCCTATTCTAGAAGTACCTGGCACCACAATTCCTGAGATTTGGGAGTCTGCAGTACACATCAGGTCGCCTTGCAACTTTCTCTACTGCTTACATGATTCTCTGTGCTTGTTTTATTACTTCTGTTATCAATTTCTTTGATAGGATATGAAGTTTGCTACTATGGTTTTCATGCCTCTTTGTCTTTGTGGGCTTACTGTTCCCTTCCTATTAGCAATCTATGTCATTTTAGTGAATCTTGAAAGATAAGGAGGTAAATATATCAGTTCAGTCTCTCATCTCAACAACTTAATGTTGCCTTTTGATATAGACATATCTTATTTTAAATGTCTATTTTTATTACGAAGTTTAATTGACTTGTGATATTACATAGTCAAACATGTATATGGAGTACAGTGTGGTGTTTCAAAACGTGTATATGGTGTGTAATGATCAAATCAGGGAAATGAACATATCCATCAATTAAACATTTATCATTATTTTGTGTCGTAAACATTTGATATTCTCTTTTCTAACTAGATTGAAATATATATTGATGCCAGCCAGTGGTATGGTAGTTAGTTTGGCTGGATCCCACATGGCCCACTGTGTGGTTCAAGTCCAGTATGAATTACTTGAGAAACTCGCGAGGCATATGTGAATGTGTGCATGCCCAACATCCCAAAAGGCGGGAGAAGTGGAGGAGAAGGGATTGTAGCAAGATCATTCCTCAGAGGCAGTACTTCTCACTCTCACTCTCTGTCTTGCAAACATTCACATCCTGAGCAAATTATAAAGAAAACACACACACACATAAATTTACATTGAATGAATTGTCACTAACAGTGCTTACTATACTGTGCTTATGTTACTCTAGGACTTATTCCACTACCTACTTGTGTCTGTTAACCAAGCTCCCCCTAATCCATTTCCTTCATTTTCACAGCTTCTGATACCAACATTTTATAATCCACATTTATGCAATCAAATCTTTTTGAGAACATGCAGTATTTATGTTTTAGTACCTGACTTACCAGACATATTTCATTTTGGTGCTAGCTTCATGAGACAGTATAATGTGCTACTCCAGAGAAGCTGGATTCCATATGGCAACCTTGGTTTCAATCCCCAGTCGGGTCCACCTGAAATACTCCAGATATGTGCTTGACTGCCTAGGATCCTATGGGCTAGAGGAGGGATCTGCAACCCCTGGGTCAGATCCCTCACAGCCTGTTAGAACCTGGCCACACAGCAGGAGAGTGACAGGAGAGCAAGTGAAGCTTCCTCTGCAACCCCTGGGTCATGAACTGGTACCCATCCACAGCCTGTTAGAACCTGGCCACACAGCAGGAGAGTGACAGGAGAGCAAGTGAAGCTTCCTCGTATTTTAATGGCTCCCCATCACTCACATCACTGCCTAGGCTCCGCCTCCTGTCAGATCAGCAGCATCATTAGATTCTCATGGGAGCCCCTGGATGGGACTGTCTAGTTGAAAGATAACAGGGAGCTCCTGGATGGGACTGTCTAGTTGAAAGATAACAAGTTCAAGAATCCCGGGACTGGCAGTTGGCATAACGGCAATGTCACTGGACTCCTGTGTAGTCGACTGCATTTTGATTCCCGGACCCGGTGGTTTAAACTCACTGGGCTTATGTGTGTGTGTGTCCAAGATCCAGAGAGGAGAATGGAGGAGAAGGGATTGCGGCATGGCCATCCCCCATGGGAGGTAATTTCTCACTTTTTGTCTCTCTGTCTCTCTCTGTCTCTCTTGTGAGCACACACACCCTATAACAAAAATCTCTTAAAAAAGTAATAAATAGTCCAGTTGATCTCTGTTCCAAAGCAGGAGCCAGTATGTCAGAGTGGGAGTCTTACTACAAAACTGAGGGCAATGAAGAAGAAGAAGAACAAGAGGAAAACCTTGATGCAAGTGGAGAATATAAATGTTCAGGAAGAGATAGTTTGATTTTTTTGGTTGATACCTCCATGGCCATGTTTTGTGAGTTGTAAAATTATTTAATTATATATTACAGTGTAATGTTAATATAAGTGAAATGTACAATAAATGCAACACACTTGAATTATTCTAAAACGATCACCCCCAATCCATGGAAATATTGTCTTCCATAAAATTGCTCCCTGATTCCAAAAAGGTTGTGGACTACTGGGGTGGAGGACTAGTGGAAGGGGAAGGGGAGCAAAGCATGACCAGGCCCTGTGGAGGGTGCTCCCCACTCTCACATGTGCTCACATATGCTCTATCATGAATAAAGGTAAAAAAAATTTTCGCCATAGGTCCACTCACCAGAGAGACAGAGAGACAGAAATTGAGAAATCAGCCCCCCCCACCCCGTGATGACTGACCACACTACAATTTCTTCTCCATTCTCCTTTCAGGATTTTGGGCACACATGCACACAAAACCGGCATGAGTCTCAAGCCACTGGGTCCAAGACTGGACCATGGCTAATCATGGAGGAGTCCAGAGCCTTTATTACACCACCTGCTGACCCTCAGAAAAATAATATTTTTAAAAAGTGACATCTGTCAGTCTTTCCCTTGACAATTCTTTCCTTTGCTTTGATGCGTAGAAGCCTCTCTAGTCTCCTATACCATTACATGCTCACTCTCATATTTTGGGTACATTTTCTGATTTAATTTTTACGCAATTTTTAAATCTGTCTAGAATTATTTTTATATATATGCTCTTCAAATGTTTATCCAGACTGCCCCATACTATTTGATTAAAAACCCATTAGTTTCCCACTGCTTGATAATATTTTCCTTATTATCATTTCTAGAAATCCTAGGATCTGTCTTAGCAATGCCTTTTCTGACCTATGGATATATTATTTATCATGTACCATAGTACCACAACATAGTGTGATATGAGGATCTTCTTTAAAAAGAAACAAAATTGAAACCTCATGATTATTTTCCTTGGGAAATGAAGAAGATAATCAAGTGCCAAGTGTGCTTAACTTTTGTTACTAAAACACAAAAGCAACACTTTTACTTTATAATCTAGTTAGCTGGAGCTATCTAAATAAAACAAAGTGCAATTTTAACATTTAAATCCAATAAACACATTTGCAGATGTTTAATTGAGGGGAAGAACTATAAATTCAATAGTATCAATATTATCAGTATCAATATTATCAGTATCCTTGGTGCTTAACTCCATTAAAAGTTATTTGACTGGGGCCCACAGGTAGTATGGAGGTTAAGGTCCTGGATTTCCACATGTCTGACCATGATTCAAGTCCCATACCTAGTGGGTTGCTCTCTGATCTTCCTTCTCTCTGGTCAAATTTGAAAAAATAATAATAATAAATAAAATTAATAATTTAAAAAAAATGATTTGACATGTAATTTTTACATAGTCATTATATTTCATGTTACATTTCATTTATGTTGGTTTTAATTCTATCATAAGTTTTGCTTAATTTTTTTCTACAATAACCCCAAGTCAAATACTTTTCTGCTCTGAGGCCAGAGAAACCCGCAGTACTGGCATTTACATTAAAAGCTGTGGTGGGGGGTTAGGATAGGAACCAGAAGGTGGTGTTATAAGCTAGAGTGTCCCATCATGATCCCCTCTCCCCTCACCAAGTTCACGTGTTGATGCCCTAACACCTATGTGACTGCATTTGGAGAAAGGACCTTAAAAGAGGTCATTCTGTGAAATGAAGTCATCAGGGTGAGACTCCAATCCACTACGACTGACATCCCTGTAAGAAGATGAAGGGACACCAGGAACTCACCCACACACACAGAGGAAAGTGATGTGGGGACACAGCAAGAAGGAGGCCATTGGCAAGCCACGAAGAGAGACCTCAGGAGAAACCAAACCTGCTGACACTTTGATCTGGAATCACCAGCCTCCAGAACCATAAGAAAGCCAAGTTCACATGTTAGGTTGTTTAAACTGCCTGGTCTGTGATTATTTGCCAAGGCTGCTCAAACAGACTAATACAGGTGGATAGATGTAAAGGATCAGCACGTTTGTCCCCAAGTTCACAGGACAATGTTACAAAGGATTGACATCATTGTATTTTCTTAAAAAAAATAATTCCTGGCTACAATCAAATAAGCTGGTATGATGATCCACTGATGGATCATAACACAAAGTTTTAAAAGTTCAATTTTGTTCTACCATGCCAACACATGAAGGTCATGAGACAGATGGAGGGATAGGTCCAATCATGAGGCAAGCTCCTAGAGCATGTATGCTTAGCCACACACCAGTGTGAACAGAAGAGCTTGTTTAGGCAGACTTCCTGCTGCTTAGGACAAGGATGCTACATCATTATGATGCCCCAAATTTTGTGTTTTGTACTTTCAAGTGAAGTAAATCACTCGGATGGTGTCTATCACAGCTTACTAATGGCAAAATGGAAACAACTCCCAGTTTTTGTTTTCTTCGTCAGAAGACATGTACACGTGTAAGACAAAGAGCAAAAGTGCACACCACAACACTCCCCTCCTCTATTCCCCTCTATTTCCCCATCCTGTTGGAATCTTGGGCACAGATATATGTACCTAGCATTTTTTTTTTATGCTGCAAACCCTGGTGGACCATGTGAATTTCAGCTCCCCTTGTACAGCACTTAACCACTATGTTACAATTAACACTCTCTCTGAATTTTTCTTAAGATTTTTGCCATTGGGTGCA
>NW_006159774.1:0-1076 GCF_000334495.1 Tupaia belangeri chinensis
GTTTTGGGGGTGTTCCTAGTGTCACAGATTTTTCCTTAGGGATACAAAGTTTTGTACTATGGATAAAATCAGGTGTTGTATGGTTCCTTGAGGCTTAATTCTGGCTTAACGTTCAGTGTGTACTTAGCAGCATAACTGTCAGTGGTGAGTCTATAAATTTTTCTCTGGTTATTTTTCAGTTTTGGGTGTCATTTGGGTGTGCCTAGTGTCACAGATTAGTGGTCCGGGATACATAGCTTTGTACAGTGTTCAAAATGAGGTGTGATATGTGTCCTTGAGGCTTAATTCTAACTAAACGTTCAGTGTGCACTAAGCAGCAGTACTTTCAATGGTGGGTCTCTATGAACTTTTCTCAAGAGACCTTTCTGTTGTGGGTTCTTTTGGGGTGTGCCTATTGTCACTGTTTTGTCCTCAGGCATACAGAGTTTGGACTGTGTACAAAATTAGGTGTGATATGGTTCCTTGAGTCTTAATTCTAACTAAACGTTCAGTGTGCACTAAGCAGCAGTATTTTCAATGGTGGGTCTCTATGAACTTTTCTCAAGAGACCTTTCTGTTGTGGGTGTTTTTGGGGTGTGCCTATTGTCACTGTTTTGTATATATAGCATTTTTGAAAGAGAACTTTCTCCATAAATTTTCTCTTTGACTTTGAAATTCTTTTTTTTAATTAAATTTATTTATTTACATTGATTCACTGTACATCATTACAGCATACAAGTAAGATTTTCCATCCAGAATACACTGTATTTTGGCTCAATGAAACGCATCACCATACATGTTATTGTAAACAAATAATTATCCATCTCTTGTTTCCTGTGTTTGTTGCTTTTCTTCCCCATCCTTGATTCCCTATCTCTTACCCTCTGCCATCTCCCACTCTTCTACCGCACTGTCTCTGGTATCTATGTTTGCTTTCTGTACTTTTCCCCCACATTTTATTGAGTCACTAAGGATCGTAATTAATCTGAATATTTTCATAGCAAGCACAGCTGATATTTACATTTCCATGAACACAAGTCCAACTTTAGGCATAAGCCTCAATGAGTAGAATGAACATCCTATAAAGTAGCACCTAG
>NW_006159774.1:18207-24062 GCF_000334495.1 Tupaia belangeri chinensis
GTTTTGTCCTCAGGGATACAGAGTTTTGTACTGTGTACAAAATCAGGTGTGATATTGTTCCTTTAGGCTTAATTCTGTCTTAGCGTTCAGTGTGTGCTTAACAGCATGACTCTCAATGGTGGGTCTCTATGAACATTTCTCAAGAGACCTTTCAGTTTTGGGTGCTTTTGGGGTGAGCCTATTGTCCCTGTTTTGTCCCCAGCGATACAGAGTTTTGTACTGTGTACGAAATCAGGTGTGATAAGGTTCCTTGAGGCTTAATTCTGACTTAGAGTTCAGTGTGTGTTTAATAGCATGACTCTCAATGGTGGGTCTCTATGAACATTTCTCAAGAGACCTTTCAGTTGTGGGTGCTTTTGAGGTGTGCCTACTGTCACAGTTTTGTC
Source organism: Tupaia belangeri chinensis (assembly GCF_000334495.1). Classification (NCBI taxonomy): domain Eukaryota; kingdom Metazoa; phylum Chordata; class Mammalia; order Scandentia; family Tupaiidae; genus Tupaia; species Tupaia belangeri. The sequence continues at coordinate 18,594 of NW_006159774.1, forward strand.
CTCAGGGATACAGAGTTTTATACCGTGTACCAAATCAGGTGTGATATGGTTCCTTGAGGCTTAATTCTGGTTTAGCGAGCAGTGTGTACTTAACAGCATGAGTCTCAATGGTGGGTCTCTATGAACATTTCTCAACAGACCTTTCAGTTGGGTGTGCTTTCAGGGTGTTCCTATTGTCACTGTTTTGTCCTCAGGGATACAGAGTTTTGTACTGTGTACAAAATCAGGTGTATATGGTTCCTTGAGGCTTAATTCTGGCTTAGCTTTCAGTGTGTACTTTACAGCATGATTCTCAATAGTGGGTCTCTATGACCATTTCTCAAGAGACCTTTCAGTTGTGGGTGTTTTGGGGGTGTTCCTAGTGTCACAGATTTTTCCTTAGGGATACAAAGTTTTGTACTATGGATAAAATCAGGTGTTGTATGGTTCCTTGAGGCTTAATTCTGGCTTAACGTTCAGTGTGTACTTAGCAGCATAACTGTCAGTGGTGAGTCTATAAATTTTTCTCTGGTTATTTTTCAGTTTTGGGTGTCATTTGGGTGTGCCTAGTGTCACAGATTAGTGGTCCGGGATACATAGCTTTGTACAGTGTTCAAAATGAGGTGTGATATGTGTCCTTGAGGCTTAATTCTAACTAAACGTTCAGTGTGCACTAAGCAGCAGTACTTTCAATGGTGGGTCTCTATGAACTTTTCTCAAGAGACCTTTCTGTTGTGGGTTCTTTTGGGGTGTGCCTATTGTCACTGTTTTGTCCTCAGGCATACAGAGTTTGGACTGTGTACAAAATTAGGTGTGATATGGTTCCTTGAGTCTTAATTCTAACTAAACGTTCAGTGTGCACTAAGCAGCAGTATTTTCAATGGTGGGTCTCTATGAACTTTTCTCAAGAGACCTTTCTGTTGTGGGTGTTTTTGGGGTGTGCCTATTGTCACTGTTTTGTATATATAGCATTTTTGAAAGAGAACTTTCTCCATAAATTTTCTCTTTGACTTTGAAATTCTTTTTTTTAATTAAATTTATTTATTTACATTGATTCACTGTACATCATTACAGCATACAAGTAAGATTTTCCATCCAGAATACACTGTATTTTGGCTCAATGAAACGCATCACCATACATGTTATTGTAAACAAATAATTATCCATCTCTTGTTTCCTGTGTTTGTTGCTTTTCTTCCCCATCCTTGATTCCCTATCTCTTACCCTCTGCCATCTCCCACTCTTCTACCGCACTGTCTCTGGTATCTATGTTTGCTTTCTGTACTTTTCCCCCACATTTTATTGAGTCACTAAGGATCGTAATTAATCTGAATATTTTCATAGCAAGCACAGCTGATATTTACATTTCCATGAACACAAGTCCAACTTTAGGCATAAGCCTCAATGAGTAGAATGAACATCCTATAAAGTAGCACCTAGTTGTGGCTATATATCTTACTGCTGTCATCAAATAGGTATTTTTAATGCTTTTTTTTTTAATTTCAAGAAAAACAGGTTTTTTTCCTGAAACTTTTTTTTTTTTTGAGAGATTTTCACTATAGGGCGCGTGCGCTCACCAGACAGACAGAGAGAGACATTAGAGACAGAAAGTGAGAAATCACCCCCCAGGGGGTATGGTCACGCCGCCATCCCTTCTCCTCCATTCTCCTCTTGGGATCTTGGGCACGCATGCACATGCGCCCGGCGTGAGTTTTAAGCCACCGGGTCCAGGACGCGAACCGCGGTTGACTACGTTGGATTCCAGCGACATAGCCATTATGCTAACTGCTGGTTCCCCCTGAAACTTTTTTAAACTTAATTTACATTCTTTCTCTAAGCATAATCACAGCATACAAAATGTGATTTCCCATTCAGAATATACTGCATAGTGGCTTATTCTGCATATTATTATCAAAATTTTTCTATTACTAGTTTCTAGAAATTTTTTACCCCTATTTCTGAGCCTCTGTCCTTTTTCACCCTCTTCTCACACTATCTCTGGTGTCTACAGTTGTCTTCCATCCCTTCCCCACACACACACACATTGTATTGATCACACAATTTCTTAAATAACCTAACTACTTTCAATAGCCAGTTCACTTGGTACTATTAAGAAAACCAGTTTTATCTTAAATCAAAGAAATGCTAAGGAACTTTGTTTAAAGTCAGAAAACAGGTTAGGATTTTGTTCAAATTGTAGGTGCATGAACCTATCCATATTTCAAGACAGGACACAAATCCTTACAACCAGGTAATAAAGTCTACAAGAAGATCAGCAATATTTCTGTTGTGGTTCAATTTTCCTGATTAAATTCTGGGATATAATATTCAGCTCCAAACTTGTCCCTCAGATTAGGTTGGCCACTTTCTTAGTTTTTGAATTCTTATTTCTGTATGCCTGTATTTTATTTTCCTGATATAGCACTCCCTTGAGAATTTCTTGGCAATCTGGTCTGGTGCTGGTAAATTCTTGCAGGTTTTGTTTATCTGAGAATGTTCTTGTCTTTTCTTCCCACATAAAGGATAATCTCGCCAGGTACAGTATTCTTGGCTGAAATTGCTTTTCTCTTAACACTTTGAATATATTTTCCCATTCTTTCCTCGCTTGCATTGTTTCTGATGAGAGGTCTGCTGTTAGCCTGATGGAATATCCTTCATAGGTAACTTGATGTTTTTCTCTTGCCAATCTTAGTATCTTGTTTTTGTGGTTTTGATCAACCTGGCTATAATGTGTCTTGGAGAAGATCTTCTTGGGTTGATTCTATTTGGGGTCCTTTGTATTTCTTGGGACTGGATCTTTGAGTGCCTCTCTAGGTTTGGAAAGTTTTCTTGCAAGATTTCATGGAATAGATTATCAATGCCCTCATGAGTCTCTTTGCCTTCTGGAATGCCAATTATCTGGATGTTTGGACATTTGATGATATCTAGTACTTCTCATATATAATTCTCAAATTTTTTGGTGATTTTCTCAATCTTTGTGGTGGATTTTTCTAGGCCAGCAATTTTCTCTTCTACATCTGAGTTTCTATTTTCTATATGATCTAGTCTGCTTTTAATACTTTCAAGGGAGCTTTTTACTTTCTATATTATAGTCTTCATCTCTAACAGTCCTGTTTGATTCTTTTTTAAAGTGTGTAATTCCTCTTTTAGATCTTGAAAGAATTTCCTCACCTCCTGGAACTCGTCAACTTCTTTCTCCTTTCTCTTCTGCAGTTCATTGTCTTTCTTCTCTTCCATCTCTGTTATCTTCGCCATTATGAATGCTCTAAATTCTTTATCAGACATTTCCATGATTTCCATTGAACTGCTTGTGGATAAAGAGGAGTTGTTCTTTTCCCTTGGAGGAGAGGTATTTTCTTACTTTTGCATATTTCCTGTGGTCCTGCGGTGATTTCTAGTCATCCGATGGATGGTGTGTTTCTTCCTAATTCTTGAAGTTCGATCTGAAGGTTCAGGAGTAAGCAGAAAGAGGTGATCTGGAATCTCTTTGCCGTTCTGCTGTGATCGCTTTGTGCAGCAAATTCAGTAGATATTGAAGAATATGTTAACCCTAATAGTATTTGGATGTTTAGCTACAGTGCCCATAGATCCACCCTGAAATGACTAGTTTGCAGGAGCCATGAGAAATTCATTTTTTAAAATTTTATTATAAAATAAAATCACATACATCACTTAGTTTGTAAAGTGAATGTTACAACATGACTACATTAAACTCATGGAGCTCAGGAGAGCTTTTTATTTTATCTCCTCTTTGTTACCCTATTGACCCTTTAAGTCTGAGGAAATTTATCCTTTATTTTGAATAATTTTCCTTCTTCTGGTATTTATAGTACATTTAAAATACTTCTTCTATTTTGCTAATGAGATTAATTTCCTTATTTGGTAGTTTTTATTATGATAAAATCCGTGTAAGATAAAAATTTATTCTTTAACCATCTTTTTTATGAAGGGGTCTGGGTTTTTTCTTTTTCCTTTTTTTTCTTTAACTATCTTAAAGTGTACAATTCAGTGGCATTAAATATATTCACAATGTCGTATAACTATCATATGAATTTCTCTCTACCTCCACAGTTTAGAATAATGTCACTTTATTCAACATTACACTGTAAGTACTAGCTAGGACAATTACACAAGAAAGTGAAATTAAAAGCATTCAGATTGAAATGGAGAGAACAAAATTTTATATACTTTTAGAAGATCTAGGATAAATAAAATCCAAGGGTATAAAAAACACAATGTTAGAACTAATAAAGTCTAACAGCAAGGTGGAAGATCAGTATACAAAAATCAATTGTACTTCTGTATAGCAGTAAGAAACACATTGAAAATTATATTAAAGAAACAATTCCATTTATAATAACATCAAAAAGAAAAACATTTTTAGGAATAAATTTAGCAAAATAAGTACAAAGTTCATGCTCCAAATACAACAAAATTTTGCCTTGAAATACATTAATGAAGACATAAGTAAATGGAAATACATTCCAAATGCAAGGATCAAGAGACAGAATATTGCTGAGAAGGAAATAATCTACACATTAAATGTAATGTGTATGAAATTACACATTGTGTAGTTTAATGACTCTACACACATAAATGTAATTCCTAACAAAATATCAGTTGGCTTTTTGTTGGAGATATTGACAAGCTCATTGTAAATTACATATGAAAAATCAAGGGATTTAGAACAACAAAAACAATCATGAAAAAAAAAAAACCAGAATAAAATTTCAGGATTCATATGTCCCTATTTTAAACTGTATTATAAAATAGTAGTAATAAAATTAATGTGATACTGATATAAGGATAAAATTGACAGTCCATGAAATACACAAATTAGAAGAATAAATAAGTGAACTCAGCACCATCACTTGATATATCCACAAATGTAAGTCAATTGTAGTTTTGTTTTGTTTGTTTTGCTGTAAGGCCCATGTATGTACTAAAGAAACAGAGAGAGATAGAGGGAAAGTGAGAAATCACCCCCCCCCAAGGCCATACCACAATTTATTCTCCTCCATTCTTCCCCTGGGATTTTGGGTGCGCACACACACACACACACGTACCTGGTGTGATTTTCAAGCTGTCAGGTCTGGGACTTGAACTGAGGTCATCCATGTGGGAGTTCAGTGCCTTAACCACTACTCTACCTGTTGGCCCCAAGTCAGTTGTATTTATATATCAGAAACAAGTTGAGTATAAAACTTAAATAATTATAACATTTACAACATCACACATATGTGAATACCTAGGGAAAGGTTGAAAGAAAGATATGTAATTCTGCTATTCTGAAACTATAAAATGTATTGAAAGAAAATATCTAGATAAATTAAGATATATGACATGTTCATAGATTGAAGATACAATATTTTAAAAATAACATCACTCCATAGAAGTTTTCTATGTTCCTACCAAAACAAAACACCAGTAATGTGTGTGTGTGTGTGTGTGTGTGTGTGTGTGTGTGTGGTCAATAAAAATCTTAAATTT
>NW_006159774.1:24108-30255 GCF_000334495.1 Tupaia belangeri chinensis
CAGTTATTTTATTTATGACAAAGAAAATCCTTGAATATCAGTCAAGACAAAGACATTACTATCCACATCATCATCAAATAGCTTTTCATCATTTTTTCCAGATTATTTTTTAATTAATTTACTTTTTATATACATTCAATGACATTGTTTAGCTTATGAAATGAACATTTCAATATGTCAACATTTCTTCCCAGTTCAATTGATCAAAATAATCTGTTGAAGAGGACTGTTTTGAAGAGTAAGTAAAAAATATATTTAAATACTTAATTAGTGGCAGTTGTAATAATTATTGCTCTATAGATAAATCAGTTTGGTAATCCCCTCTGAATTCCTCCCACCTGAAACAAATGAAGTTTGGTGGTATTAAGAAAAGTCACATGAATATGTGTCAATAACTACCAGACTGATAGCGTTATTGAAAAGAAAATAGTGATAAGAAAATTTCCTGAAGCCTGGGGAAGAGGTTGCAAAGACTCACGGCTTGCAGTGAATAGCACAGGGGCACTTGGAGTTTTCCTGAAAGTGAATTAACACACAGAATTCAGGGGGAAAAAAAAAAGAACAAGGAGGTGAGAAAAAACATGAATGGAAACAGAAACTGAGCAAAGAATGATATCATTGATGGAAGTTCTCCAGAAGACATATTTTACACCATGATGGCAGGATTGAATGACAATACTAATGGATGCCCTTGGCCCTGACATACTTCAAAAAGGCACATTTCATATCCTTATTCCTCAGGCTATAGATGAAGGGGTTCAGCATGGGCATGACCACAATGTACATCACAGAAGAAATGATGTCCTTGTCTTTGGAGTTATCTAATGAGGGCAAAAAGTAAACTCCTGCAAGCGTTCCATAGTATAAAGACACTACAAAGAGGTGGGAGCCACATGTAGACAAGGCTTTGGAGATTCTCTTGAAGGAGGGGACCCTTAGGGTGGTGACTGCTATGCGAGTGTATGAGCCCAAGATAACACTTAATGGCAGGAATAAGAACAATCCTCCATCAGTGAGGATAAGCCAATCATTGAGGGAGGTATCTGATCAGGAGGCTTTGAGCACCACAATAAGATCACAAAAGAAGTGAGGGATGATAGTTCCTGCACAGAAAGACAACCTAACCATGAGCAGGGTGTGAAACAGAGCATGGGCACAAGAGACAAACCAGGTTCCAATCACTAGGATGATACAAAATTCATCCCTCATGATGGTGGTGTAGCAGAGAGGATGACAGATAGCCACATATCTGTCATATGCCATAACTGTGAGAAGAAAGCTGTCAAGGCAACCAAAAAATATAATAAAATACACCTGAGAAATGCACCCTACATATGTGATAGATTGACTTTGAATATGCATGTTCACCAGCATCTTAGGCACTGTTACAGAGGAAAAAGAAGCATCAGCAAAGGCCAGGTGGCTGAGGAAGAAGTACATGGGGGTGTGCAGGTGGGAGTCCAGCCAGATGAGCAGGATGATGAGCAGGTTCCCCAGCACCGTGGTCAGGTACATGCCCAGGAACAGGGCGAAGAACAGGCCCTTCTCCTCTGGCCGGATGGGGAGCCCTAGGAGGAAGAACTCGGATACGCTGCTCTGGTTCTCTAGCCTCATGTTGCTCTTCTATCTGCTGGAGATGGAAGAAATTTAGAATATCAGAAAGGATGATAGAAATACCTTCCATCTTGTAAATCTCTGAAAAAATTATGCCTTTGAGCCACAACCTATAATTTTCCATACCTGTAGATGCATGAAACTTTGTTCTGTCCCAACCTGGCTCTAGGAAAACATCACACCCCACAACAGCCCGCAAGATCTCATTGCACAGAGACAAGAGAGTTCTCACTGCTTTATTTAACCATTATTTGTTGGATACCTGGAGATTTACTAAAGACAGAATGCAACTGTGAACAAGAAAAGCAAGGTTCTTGCCATCTAGGACCAGAGATTTTTATGAGTAAAATGGGATCATTTATGACATCGAGTTGGAGTCAGGCTGTAATAATTCACTGTGACAGATTACAGTAAGCAGGTATCAATTGTTTTGATCTTAACAGAATGCGAAACTGCCAGTACTGAGGCAGCATCACTTACAAACATTGCCACACTCTTCCTGGGAACCATATATCCTATTGTAAAGTCATTGACTCATTAAAAACTCTTGTTGCCAGAATAGCTGCCAAATCAGAAGAGTCCACAAACTACCTTTCATAATAGTGATGAATATTTGGGGATGCCACACTAAGGACTTTACCTACATTTCTTGATTAAATCCACACTTCAGCCTTATATTCTAGTTAAAATAATTACAGCTGCCTTAAGAATTAGTATTTTTGAATTATTTACACTGTAAGGAAATGTAAATTCCACAGGCACTTAGCAGTAGTGTTTGGAGATATCTGTATCCATATTTATGTATCTATTCATATAGTCATAAAATATCATTGCCATTTTCCATATGTTGGAAGTAATTAAATAGTGGTTAATTACTTATTTTAATAATTATTTTATTTAACTTTAGTTATTTCTTTCTTTATCTTAATTTGACCACAGAGACACAGAATGAGAGAGAGAGAGAGAGAGAGAGAGAGAGAGAAACCAAGCCTCCAGGTCCAGGACTTGAACTGTGGTCAACCATGTGGGAATCTAGCACCTGCAACCACCATGCCTCCTGCCAGTCCCAAATAGTGGTTAATTTCTATAGTTCAGTCTATCAGTAATATGATTGTGTTATTAGACCCCATGCTTTAAGTAGTACTCAAAGATATTTTCCCTTTTATTGTTAATGAGTGCTAGGCTCCCTGTGTTATTCTAGGGCTACAGAAAACAGAAGTTGTTTCAAGTGATTTTTAGGGACTTGCCTAGACAATTTCCTTCATTCCTATTTATACATTTTCTACTTGACAAAAGGTTTTCACATTAACATGTGCTCAAGCCATAAATATTTACCGAGAGTCTGTAAGATTCCATTTGATAGCTATTTAAGCCAAGGCCAGAGCATTAAGAATGACTTTCTCTGCATGCTGACTTCACAGAATGATGCTTATTGTTTCTTTGCCTGACACATTTGGTGATGGTGAAGGGTCACTGAAGTCTGAGTTACTCAATAATGGGTATATGAAAATAATAGAAGATCATTTACAACAGCAGGAAGTTGTCTGGGGTATCGCCATCTCAACTGATGATACTCCAGAAAGAAGTCACTCCAGGAAACATTTGAAGTTATGGTGTATATCACAAGCTCACAAACACACATACAAACCCACAAACACACACACACAAAACATGCACACTCACACACTCACAACTGCTGATTTGAAGATCCTACTCATCTGTGTCCAGGCCCTCTTAAGGGAAAGATAAACAGTATGTGGTTCATTTTCATATACCCTTATATACCTACAAGTTATAGATACCATGCAAAGTAAAATATATATGATAAGCAATGATGTACCACCCACAGACACATTCATGGTACATCATTGACACAAAGGCAGGACAAACCTGGTAAGATGCATGATTAACATACTACATAAACTTGACTATATGCATACATCATCCAAACCACAGGAGGCTACACACAATTTGAACATCCCACAAGAGGCCCATCTGTGGTGACATAGGTGCTAGGACACCACTCTACAACACTGAGTTACATGGGAGACCATGGTTCGAGTCCGGATTGACTTGAACATGCTGGTGTGCCTGCACTTCTACTACCTGTGATGCTGGCTGACTGGTAGGTTATGAGGAGGCTTGCAAGGTGGCAAGACTGTTACGGGTATCTGCCTCTCTGTCTTTCTCAAAATCAATAAATCAATCTCAGAGGAAACACATACCACCATTATGAGCATCTAGCCACATGTGCAGTGTGCACACACACACACTCCCATTACTGAGAGTTCCTTCTAACTCATACTCTGATTGGGTGAAGGCGGTCATCATTGGACAGTCAAACCCACTCAGTCACATGTACAATCATTAAGCTACCAATGACAAACCAAGAGGGTAGTAATATACACATGGTAACATATACACAGAACAAGAGCAAATGATACACATGGTTGTTCTCACACGTGTGTCACCCATAAACACAATGCACACATTCACTAGCACATACTGCTGAACAGAATAAGATATGATCCTCTCTGATACTGGTTCTCTGTTGAGTTCTTCAGGCATCTTCTTTGTCAGGCAGTGTAGCAGATGGTGATGCTGAAGTGTCTTCCACTCAGCTGTGATGCCCGTACGATGGGGGAAATGTTAGAGTTGGAATGATAGTGAGGAAAATATTTAAAATCGTGACATGAATTAGGAGTCTCTAAATCACATGCTCAGGAGACTGATAACTGGTTATACACGTGCTATATTGGCCATGAGTTAAATACATAGCATACACACACACACATACAACTATCAAACAGCACATACACAAACTTGCACAGTACACACATTCACCCACCCATGAACATAAAGGCACACATGCTCATGGCGGCACACAGGCAGATTCATTGCAAGGAGAGATGCTGAAAAATCTAGATTCAGAAAGGGCTGAAAAACCTCTTTCTGACCTGTGCTTATCATTGGTGAGTTCAAAATACCATCTGCTTCAGACTGTTGTCCAAATCCTCAGCTTTTCTTCATAGTATGGGAGGAGCCATTGTGGGCTAATTGGCTAAATTCTTACTGCCCCTTTCAGACTTCCAGGAACCAGAGGGTTGAACCCCTGGAGTCACAGAGGACAGTTTCCCTGGTGCCAAGGACTCCGTAGATTTCTGTCTTCTTGGGCATGTTTCCAAGTCAAAACTTTTCCTGGGCATGGATCCAGCCAAGATTCAGGATTTAAAAGAAAAATTGTTTTGAAATGATTTCAGACTTAGAAGAAAGTTACAAAAATGATGCTGGGAATATTCATTTTATAGTAAGGATGTGCAGTGACTGAATGTAAAAAAAGAAGTAAACAAAACAAATAAAAATATTTTTCAAGTAGTGCAGTGAATTTCTGTACGTCCTTCACTTGGATTCCCTAAAGGCTACAGGTTTATCACGTTTGATTTATTATACATTTCATGTCTATGTGTGTGTGTGTGTGTGTGTGTGCGCGCGCGTGTGTGTGTGTTTATAAGATTCAGGTCATAGACCTTTGAAAGATAGACCATAATGCATATCCTCAAAAGGCACATGATTTGCTTCAGATGTCATAGGCCACTGATGTTTCATATACCGAGAGAATTCTAGAGTTCATTTTCCAGACGTGGAAATCTTAGGGCAAGGTGACTGGATCTAAGAAGGTCTAAGTTGCCTTTGGCAAAGCAGAGGGAGTAAGTTTAGGTCTTCATAGTACTGGGTTGTTGGAAAAGTCATGACACGTTTTTGCATAGAAACATGTAGGAAAATACATCATGACTTTTCCGACGACCCAATAGTTAAAGATGGGACTAGGGAAAGTTTCCGCCAGAAAACAGCCCATTTGTGGTGCTATTTGAGCAACTGCGTGCACTGTTTATCTATTACATATATAGAAATAAGTACACTTAAGAGAAAAAATACCCCCTTGGCTTGTATCAGTAACCACAGCTTCTAGGGAGCATTACCTCTCATTCTGGCATAGAGGACTATGGCAGTTTTAATAATATATTTGGATATTATTTGAGGCATTTTCTAATTGGTGTCAATTATTTTATTTATGTTTAATATTGTGGCTTCCAAAGCAGCACAATGACCTCCAACATGGCCAGCAGAATGAAGGCAAGACTATAACTCTCTTGGTGGTAAGAATATGGTTGCTGAGTTTTGTTGAGTAGCAAGAATTTTTAAGGTTATATGTAGGCTCAAACACATACAGCTAAAATCAAATTAAGATGAGAAGCCTAAATCAGAAGAGTAAAAGAATACAGGAGTGAGCAATACTTAGGACAATGAAAGAATAACCTCATGGGCTAAAATAAAATCTTGGATTTAAGCTTTGGCAATCAAGAAATAATATTGCCTGTAAGCATTTTGATCAGGAAATAATATAGGGACATCCTAGATATTTGTATTTTGTATTCTATTTTATTTATTTATTTATTTATTTATTTATTGGAGAGGTTTTCGCCATAGGGCGTGTGCGCTCACCAGACAGAGAGAGACATAGAGACAGAAAGC
>NW_006159774.1:30335-43835 GCF_000334495.1 Tupaia belangeri chinensis
TATATATATATAGAGAGAGAGAGAGAGAGAGAGAGAATGGATTGTGTGATTGGGAAGGCTTTTTTTTTTTTGGAGAGGTTTTCGCTATAGGGCACGTGTGCTCTCCAGACAGACAGAGAGAGACAGAGAGACAGAAAGCGCGAAATCACCCCCCAGGGGGGATGGCCACACCGCAATTCCTTCTCCTCAATTCTCTTTTCGGGATCTTGGACACACACACACACGCACCCGGCATGAGTCTTAAGCCACCGGGTCCAGGATGCGAACCGCGGTCGACTATGTGGGAGTCCAGCGACATAGCCATTACGCTAACTGCTGGTCCCAGGAAGGCCTTTTAAACTGCTGACCAATACAGGCACAGTGTCAAGTTGGTGATACCCTGTTTCCAAATCTTGGTTGTTGGAAGAGGCCTGCATTTCTTAATGGAGGATGCTCTTTATGAGGCAAATTTTGATCTTTCTTGGCCTTTCTCCACCATCCATACTGTTGTAGGCATCAGTTGGAATGATGATTACTTCCTAGTGAGATCATGATTGGCATTATTAATTAATATACTTTATAGCCAGAAAATGCTGGCAGAACTAGTGGCTTACAAAAATAATTATCAGGGTGTCAGAATAGCTCTAGTTCTAGGAGGAAGTACATTCAAAAGTGTGTGATTCTAGCGAATCAAAGATATAACCATATTACATGCTGTAAAGACATACAAGGATTAAATGTCAATAAAAAAGATAAAAACAATGAAAGAGTAAGATAAATAAAAATATCCATAGAAGACAGTAAAAGCACAGTGAGTTTTTTGGTGACTACACTTACAAAACAATATAATTATCAAATATGATTCAGAAAACAATGTAAAGATATACAAAATGGAATAGGAACAAGACTGAATAAGAATAGATGGAAGAGGAGGAGAGGTGGCAGAATTCCTAGTCAATATGATCTTAATAACCTCTGGTGTGCAAAAAATCATCAGAGAGGACAAGGAATTGGGGTATTTTTGGTGCATTTTGACATAAATTTGAGGTCCTTAATTGTCAATATTTAGTATAATGAAGGGCTACTGGCAAGAAAAATATTCATTTAGAAAACCACATGTTATCTTGTACTTTTAGTAAGATACTTGCAAATTTGGTGTCTGTAGAGAGCCATTTTTGGGTCACAGATGGTCATTCTGTTGCTGTGTCCTCACATGATAGAAGGATCAAGGAAGCTCTTTGGGATCTCTCTTTTTTTTTTTTAAAAAAAAAGAATTATTTAATTTTATTTATTATTATCATTATGATTATTTTAATCTGCTATGGAGCATGCATACTGGGGGAGGAGAGAGAAAGAGAGAGAGAGAGAGAAAGTCACAAGGTCCAGGACTTGAACCACAGTTGACTATGTGGGAATCCAGCGCCCCAACCCCATGCCACCTGCCAGTCCCTGGGATCTCTTTTTGTAAGGGGCAATAGTCCCATTTATAAGAGCTCTACCCTTGTGACCTAAAAAACCCCAGTGGCTCCATTTCTTAATACCATGACATTGATGACTAGTTTCAATGTATGAATTTTGTGGAGACACAATGTTCAGACTATAGTTGTTTCCAAAGGTAGTAAGTTTTACTGAGATCCTTACAGCACCTCTAGTGGTGGCACGTCTGGTAGCATGGTTAATCTGCCAGTGTAGGCACTTAACTATGGACAAAGCATTACTAGTAGCAGTGGAAGTTGTGTGGGCAGTGGCTTGATAAAATCTGTCAGTAACTGTATGGAATCTCTTAGGGGATTTGATACCAATCAATTATATAACTGATTATGGACTCTCTAGGGCTCTGAAAATTGATTGGCCAAAATTTAAAACACAGCAGCCTGATTCCATAATACATTACATTTTTTAAATGTTGAAATTTCTATAAATGCTTTCAAGAAACACATTGTGAAAGAAACCCACTATTGCCTATGTGTAATCTTCTGGCATCATACCTGGTGATTTTATCCTAATTATGAAGGTGGCCAGGTTTTGTATTATCCTCTTTCATACGGACAAAGACATTTAATAAAAATCAGTTCGTTACGATAACCCAAAAGTGCTTGTACTCAACCCCACCCTTTTCCAAAGGTTTTGAAGCTTTGATGTGTTTGTTGGTCTGTCCTTAGTATAAAATTTCTGTGTAGACACTTCACTTGCAGAGTTAACACTTACATTATGTACACACCAATGACACGTTCAAGGCAGATCAGGGGACAGCTCCCATGTCCCATCACCAGACTCTGCCTTTCTCTGCTCCATTGCCCACCTGGCTGAACACTGACATTTGACATCCCACACCTGCCTATGTGAGTTTAAAAAGTGTTCTGCACAAAAAGTAAAAAATAAAAAACTTTATATACAACAAATTGGTTTTTAAAAATACAAAAATAGTATCTGTCACTTTTGTCAGGCTGACAATTTAACATATATATACATGCAAGAGAAAAGTTACAATTCAGTTGTCTGGACAACTGTAGCCCGTATATTTCTAATATCCTGAATACTGCCACCAACAGGACAGATGTATTCAAAATTCTTTTTAACATGTGAATATTTTTCAACGGTATCATTCATCCAGCATTTATTTACTGTTACTGTTTGCCAGGCCCTGTGTTAGGCATGAGAAATACTGAGATAAGGAATATTACGCCTTTAGATACATGCCTTCTAGTGTAGCATGTTTGTTGTAAAGAGCGAAAAAAAAGGTGGTGTTGTGATGATTTTACCATAAAAGTTAATATTTTTTATTTCATGTACTTAGCTGTTTTTATGTATTATCTTCCCCAGTCTATCAGTGTATAACCTCTTTATTTATTTATTTATCTATTATTTATACATTCAATTGCTATACATCATTTAGATTGCAAAGAGACTTTTCCCAGCATGATATTCATCTGAGTCCAGTCCAGATGAGAATACTATACACATCCTCATCAACAGATAATAAGCCATATATGTATCCCACAAATGCCTTATCTCTGTTTTTTCCCCCAAATTTCCTTTCCTATAACCTGTTGAGATGGGAACTATGGTTCACACATTTTGCAGATGTAGAAATCTTAGCTAGTAATAATGCTACCACATTTTGCTTTTTAATGGTAAGGCTTGTAGATTTCATTTTGTTTGTATACACATCCAAAGAAAAATCTGCATTTCCATGTTCATTACAGCATTATTCACAATAGTCAAGATAAAGAATCAACTTAAATGTCCATAATGGATGAATGAATAGAGAAAATGTGCTATGTAGGCACAATAGAATACTACTTGGCCATTAAAAATATGAAGTCTTGCCTTTGTGACAACATGGATGAACCTAGAGGACATTATGTTAAGTGAAGTAATTTAGCACAGAAAGACATGTACCATGATTTCATTCATATGTAGAATTTCTGAAAGTTGATCTCACGTGAGTAGAGAGTAGTCAGGATACCAGAAGTTGGAATGGGTGGATAAAGCAGGGTATGGAAAAATATTGGTCAAAGGATACATAACTATAGTTAGATAGGTGGAATAAATTCAAGAGATCTCTTCAATAGCAGGGTGACTGTAGTTAATAATGACATGGTGTATTTTTAAATTTAATTGTATTTATTAATTTTTTACACTTCTTAAATAGTTATACATATTTATGGGGTACAGCATGATTTCTCTCCCCCCTCTTCCTCTGTCACACACACACACAAACACACACATACACACACACTGAGTAATTATCAAATAAAGGCAATAAACACACCAACAATCTTTTTTTAAAAAGTTAATTCTTAACATTTCATTGGAAGAGGGTTTCTTTTTTTATTTTTTAAAATCTATTTATTTATTTACTTTTTTTCTATACATTCAACCGCATTATTTAGCTTAGAAAGTGAACGTTTCAATATGTGAACATTTCTCCCCGGTCCAGTTGATCAAAATATAACACTACCTCCTTGTCCCGACAATGCTCTGTCTTCGTATCTCTCCTCCAAATGTCCTTCCCCAGGCCCCACTCCTCCACACACACCACATCTGGCATTCACACCCATCTCTTGAGTTTGTACATCTTTTAACCCATCAGTTTCAGTCATAGAGTGCAGACACTTGGTATATATTAAGTTGGGACATACAATGTCTCTCCTTCATAGCCTGGCTTGCTTCACACCAACAATCTTAAACATTTATTATTACTTTGTGTTGTGAATATTTGAAATCTTTTCTTCTGGCTATATAAAAATATACAGTAAATTGTTATTGGTCATCATTACTGTTCTGTGCTTTAATACTCTAGAATTCTTTTATCTAACTACGATTTTGTATCTGCTAAGCAAGTTTCTCTCTTCTTCCTCTTCCTCTCCTTCCCAGCTTCTGGTAACCACCATTCAACTCTCCACATCTATGTGATCAAATCTGTTAGCTCCCACAAATGAATGAGATCATGGTGTATTTGTCTTTTGGTACCTGGATTATTTCACTTAACATAATTTCCTATAGGTTTATCCATGTTGCCATAAATGACAGGATGTTATTATTTGTATGATCGAATTATGTTTCATTGTGTGTATCACATTTTGTTTATTTATTCATCCATTAATCGACACTAAGGTCAATGTCTTATGTCGGCTATTGTGAAGAGTTCTGAAACATAAGAGTGCAGGTATCTCTTCAACATACTAATATTTTTCCCCTTTGGAAATATACCCAGTAGTAGAATTTCTGGCTCTAAGGTAATTGTATGTTAGTTTTTTGAGGAATTACCACAGTGTCTTTCATAATGGCTGTACTAATTTACGTAGAAAAGTTAAGTGATGGTGTAGTTTGGTCAATATTGCAAATACCTAGAGATTGTATTGCATTGCCATCCGCAATATATGAGAATGTTTCTCCACAACGTCACCCACAGATTGTGTTGCTGTCTTTTAAAATTTTTACCAACCTATTAGTAAATAATAATATGTTAGTATAGTTTTAACTTGTAGTTATCTAATTATGGGTGGAGTTAAATATTTATTCATGATTTAAAAATAATTTCTTTTCTTTTTCTTTTTTTTTTTTTTTTTTTAGTTTTTTTCCATAGGGCGTGTGTGCTCACCAGAGAGAGAAAGAGAGATAGTGAGAGGGAAAGTGAGAAATCACCCCAAGAGAGCACAGTCATGCCACAGTTCCTTCTACTCCATTCTCCTCTTGGGATTTTGGGCACACACACATACAGGCCCAGCGTGATTCTCAAGCCACCAGATCTGGGTCTGAGGTTGGTCAGTTGGGAGTCCAGTGCCTTAGCCACAATGCCGCTTGCTGGTCTCATTTGAGAAAAATTTTAAGGTGTCTTTGGAAATCAGGTCTTCATTTTTTGATTGTGTTTTACTTCATATGTGCCTCAGTTTGGAAGAGTTCTCTGTGTTAGCCCTTTGTGATACATATTACCAACACTTTTTTTTTTCATTTGCCAATTGTCTTTTATTTTGTTACAGTTTTCTGTGCCATAAAAATTTAATTTTTTTATATAGCCAAATTTTTCAAAGTTTCATGACCTGTTGGTTTCCAATTTAATTCAGTTGTGGTCTACACTGAAGTTAAGGAATTCACTGTATCTTCTTCTGGGACATGGATAGTTTCAGTTTTCACATTTTTAAAAAGTTTGTTTCTTTCTTTCATGAGAGTGAGAAAGAAAGAGAGAGAAAAACATCCTCAACAGGGTCTTATTCCATGACCCACCACCCAAGATAATCAGGATCATGGATACACAATGCCTGACATTTACAGGTGAACCTGGAGATGAACCCGCAACCTTCCACCTGAGTGAACATCTCTTGATGTACGTTCCCTCTACACTACTGACTGGGCCCTCAGTTCTTACATTTTGATCCCTGTTATATTTGAATATTATTATTCTTATATACAGTGACATCTATCTGTCTATATAATTTTAAGTGGCAAATAAAAATTGTATGTATGTACAGTATATGAAAGTGATGTTTTGATGTATGTGTACATTATATTGAATGGAATAGCTTTTCCCCCCTTAATGACTAAGTCATTATCCCAGCACCATTTATTAAACAATGCATCTTTGTACTTAGTGATGGGAAGCTCTGTCTTTAACACTAAGTTTTTATTTCTGGGGTTCCTAGTCTATTCTACTTATCTGTTTGTGTGTTTATTCATTAGTACCACATTCTTTTAATTACATTACTTGACAAAATGTTTTCTACCCTTATACATCTAAAATTATGGTTAAAAAAGGAAGTGTATAAAAAGATATGTATATATCTCTGAAACAATGTTATATAGAGAAGATTACAAAGGTCTGAGTCCTTACAGGAGTGAATTAATTATTTCCTCTGGATAGAGGGATATAGGAAGAACTCACAGACCAGGTAACATTCCCCATGGGTCTTAAAGTTAGGACCAGTCGTGTAAAACAGAATATAAGACAAGCTTTTCAAAGCAAAGCAAATAGGATGCAAAAGGTTCAGGTTTATGTCAAGAAAGAAAAACAAGAGGCTGTTGCTCTGTAAGTGAGCTCATAAGGGGACCTAAATTTCTTGATCTCAGGATCTCCCAACCATGTCCTTGATGTAGTCAGTACTACAATGAACACATACTGGAACTGCCACTTAACGTGCTCTCTGCCCATTCATTCATTGTTAGTGTATGCTTATGATTTTGTTGCTCCTCTGACACTAAAAATGAAGTAGGAACACTGAAATTGGCATTAGTTAGACTGGCAGCGGTAAAGTCAGAGATTTATGGCTGGTATTGTTATCCTGGTTAGCATCCAGAAGCCATGGGTAGTGGCAGAGAGCTGTGACTGCATGAGCCACTGAAGGAGGAGGAGGTTCGGGGCTAAGACACATCCTAGTCCCCATTATTTTTTTAAGGTTGGAGGCCAATTTCCTGAGACCAGCGAGTCATTCACTAGAATGTGTTAGCGTGGACACACCACTCTGTGGATTTAAAATGGAAAAGGTCATGCTGAGGGATAAAGATATGGATAGTTAAAAAGATGATAGGTAGATAAGAGAGATGGGAGCATGGGGAGAGGGGAGAGGCAAAGAGGGGAGGAAGAGAGAGGAGAAGAAAAGAGAAGGGAAAGGAAGATAAGGGAAAATTTGGTATGATTTGTGTTTGAAGCAGAATTTGCAGATTACACCATACGAATCAGAAACTGTGCTAAGCATTTTTTACGTGTTATTTTTGAATTCTCATAACAGTCTTAGATGATAGTTACCCTAGTTATCATTACCATCCACTTGTTTGTATTTGAAAACTGATAGGGATGTTGACAGCTAGCTGAAAGTCACACAGGTGGTGAGTGATAGCTGAGGGTTTTCTAACTCCAATGTAAGTCTCGTTTTCATTTTAAATCTACTTGAAAAATCTGAGTATATTAGTTTGATCTCAGTAGAGATTAAACTACAATTATGTAGAAAGGAAATGGACATAATATAAGCTCCAAAATTTAACTTGTGGATTATTGAAAAAAAAATCCTCTGTAGATTGTTAGACTATATCCTTAACAGCACACCTAGAGAGGATGCAATAATGAAATTGATAAAGTTGGTTTTGGAAATAGGTATAAACACAAATGGCTGACATAGTGCTGAAATGGTTCAGTAAAATAAAGTCAGTGAGCACCCAGAATAATGTGGCTCAAATATCCTTATCTGTGATCACGTGGCCTGATTCATAAGTCATTCAGAATATCTCACAAGAGACTTACACTCAAGCAGAGAGTGTACTCCCCTGGGAAGATATCAGAATTTTTGTAGACTGTTATACTTGTATTCTTTAGCTTCTTTTTGCCTTGCACCATCTTTAAATTATTTGCTAATACTGAGAAAAATTGTTGATTTATTGCTTAGTTTGTGAGAATATTGTTGGGGTAGGGGAGAAAAGAAAGACAACTAATAATGGAGAGGACCATCAATGTTTCTTGTCCTTTGGGCATACTGTAATCATTAACAGCACGTAGTTTGGAATCAGACATCCAGGTTCAGATTCTAACTCTTCCACTTACTAGTGTTACTTCAGGTGAGTGATTTGACCTCTCTGAATCTCAGTTTTCTCCTCTATACAGTAACAAAGGTGAAAATATTTACCTTAAATGAATATTTTGAATGTTACTGATGATAATGAAGATCTAAACAGAAGATACGAAATAGGGACGTGTGTGTGCGTGTGTGTGATCAGAAGCACTGCATCATAAAGACCATCTTACTAATCCCTTTTATGAATGAAGAAATTAAGGCTCAATATGATTGTTTGATATGTCTTAGCTTGGAAAACTAGCAAGTTGGAGATCTAGGGTTTGCATGTAGGTGCCAAGATAACGCTACAAGATGATTTCCTCTGAATCCCCAAAATGACGTCTCTGGCCTCATGAAGAGTGCATTACTTTCCTGCTCAGGAATTTCCTCAAGGCACTCTTCATATCTTTGTTTCTCAGGCCATAGATAAATGGATTCAGCATGGGGGTCACCACAGCATACAGCACTGCTGCAATCCTGTCCTTGCTGGCTGAATCTGCAGTAGAGGGAATGAAGTATACCCCGATAGCAGACACATAGAACAAGCAAACTGCTGAGAGGTGGGAGCTGCAGGTAGAGAAGGCTTTCCACTTCCCACTCGCTGACGGGACTTTCACAATGGCAGCCACAATGCGAATATAGGACAGAATTATGAGCAAGGGGATCAAGATGGTTAACGCCCCTCCCCAGTACATCAACACACACTGGTTGGCATAAGTACTGGAACAAGAGAGCTTCAGCAGAGGAAGAAGCTCACAAAAGAAGTGGGGGATGGTGTTGTCAGTGCAGAAGGACAGCTGAGCCAGCAGAATGGTGTGAGTTAGAGAGTACGAGTGTGCAAGGACTAGGGACATGCCCACCATAAGGGTGCAGCATCTGGGACTCATGACCAAGGAGTAGTGAAGGGGATAGCAGATGGCCACAAGCCGGTCATAAGCCATCACTGCCAGGAGGAAAACATCGAGACCAATGAACCACAGGAAGAAATGGATCTGGGACAGGCATCCAGCATAGGAAACAGTATGTACACAAGTCTGGGTGTTCACCAGCATCCTGGGAACTGTAGTAGATGATAAACATAAGTCAGTGAGGGAGAAGTTTGCCAGGAAGAAGTACATGGGGGTGTAGAGGCGTGGATCAGAACCAATGGCCAAGATGATGAGACTATTCCCCACCACAGTGACCAGGTACATGCCCAGGAAGATGCCAAAGATGAAAGGCTGCTGCTCCTGATGCTCAGAGAGGCCCAGAAGAAGGAACTCTGAGACTCTGGTGTGATTTCCTGGTTTCATGTCGCGCTGTCTTTAAAGAAGAAAATGGCAGACGACAGTTAAACTTTTCTTTCTTTAATACTATCTCAATGGAAATACATAATAAAATAAAGATAGCATCAGAACATTATCTGTGCACGATCTTATTGGAACCTGAGCCTTCTGAGGTATTTGAGGTCATTATTGTTGTGCCCATTTTATTGATGCAGTAACTGAGTTTCTTTGAAAGAGGCAGAAGTTTAAGTCTTGGCAATTCTGGCTTTAACGTGTGTGACTCACCTTTCTACTAATCTCTGCTTATCTAACTTGCTCATTTACTCGCTCCACTTCACCGAGTGCTTACTGTGTGTCAGCTCCTGTTCTCAGATAAATAGCAAGGTTTCTTACCTCATGTATATAATATTCTACTCAGAGAAATTGTTTCATAAACAGACACAAAAACAAGAAAACCAGTGCTAGTATGAAACCAATATAGTAATGGCTAGAAAATTATTTTAAGTTGTAACTTACTATAGAGGAATGTATAAAAAGGACCCAGTTAAATAAATAATCAGTTGGAAGAGTGTTTTAGATGTTGGGAACCGTGAATGAGAATTTGAGAATGAGCATGTGTATTGGGGGAAGAAAGACTGCAGGTGTGGATCAAGGAAGGTGAGCAAAAGGCAGCGGTAGGAGAGGAGGTTGAGCAGGTGAGAAGGAGTAGGTTAGTGTAGGTTTGGATGTTTTTTGTTGTTGTTGTTTTTAATTTTACTATGGGGCACATGTGCTCACCAGAGAGCGATAGAGAGAGAGAGATAGAGAGAGATAAATTATAGCCACACACAATCCCTTCTCCAGTGTGTTTTTCTTTTTCTTTCTTTCTTTCTTTCTTTCTTTCTTTCTTTCTTTCTTTCTTTCTTTCTTTCTTTTTTCTTTCTTTCTTTCTTTCTTTCTTTCTTTCTTTCTTTCTTTCTTTCTTTCTTTTTTCGTTAATATTTTTTGTTTTAATTTCTTTAATACAATTAATCACTATACATCACTTAGCTTATAAAGTGAATTTTCCCAATATGAATATGCTTCACACCAGTTCAGTTGAGGATACTATACACGTTATTATCAGCAGATAATAACCCATTTCCCATGTGTTTTCAAGTTGCCAGGCTTGAGACTTGAACCACACAGTAGGCTATGAGGGGTTCAGCTGCCTTAACCACCTCACCATCAGATCGGCCCCAAAAGTTTGGACTTTATTCTCAGTACAAGCAGAGATCTGTGTGTGTGGGTGGGTGGTGAAGCAGCAGGCAATCATGGTCAGATTTATGATAGGGAAATACCACTCTGCCATTGAGTAGAGACGGCTTCTAGGCACAGCAGCACCAGCAGGGAGGCCAGCAGGAAACACATTTAGGACTCAGGGTGGTAGTGGGGAAGGTAGACTGAAGGGGATGGATCTGGGCTGCTTTAGAGAGTTTAGTAACTTGTCCATGAACCCTTAAGTGTTAGCGCCAAGCCTTAGAGGTAAAGCCTTTTCACTCCTCCAGCTGCACAGGGCAGCTAGCATTAAAGCAGTGAAGTATTAAAATTCTCTAAAGTAAACAGGAAAGATTTAAAGTGATTTACTCTATGAATGGCCTTTCAAAGTTATACAGCTAAAAAATACCTGAGAAACAATCTCTAGAATATTTTTTAGATGGTAGAATACCCAGGATATCTTGAAAACTTAAGATTGATAGGAGGGGGCCCAAAATATGACTCAGTTTTTCTAGAAAGGGACAGAATGGAAAAGGCAAAGACTTCAGAAACAATTTGTAGGATTAGACATATAGAAATCATTTGCTATGTGCTTACTATGTAACAATGACTTATATAATTTAATCCACACAAACAATATGCTATATAACTTTCCCCTACATTTTCAGATCAGAAAACACAGAGCTAAGAGAGCCTAACTGACCAGCCTAAGAACACACAGCTAATAAATCACCATTGAAATTAAGATCTTTCTTCTACCAAACCTGGAAGATAGTCCATGATACAATTTCACTTCATCAGGCAGGCATACTTTTCATTTTTTTCCTCAAGGATATTATAAACATTAACTATTTGGGGAATGTAACCTTGTGGAATAGATCCATCCTTTAGAATGCTTCCACAGCAAGCCTAGGAAGCTATGTTTATAATTTTTTTATCTATTCAAATATTACCATTGCCTACCTAATTCCAGAAGTGCCTGTGGACACCAGATATTTAAGGTTAATTGAAACAAACACAGCACCTGCACTTACAGGCTGATTGAGAAGACCGACAATAAACAATTTTAAAAAAGAAACATATAAGTATGCTTCAAAAGGTTTGTGGAATCAAAGTATGCATTTATTCAGGTGCAAGAAAATTGAAATTCATGCTTAGTTCTTTTCATAATATTCATTTTCCATTAACTCTTCAAGTATGGACCTCTGTTTAGTATTGCAAAGGAGAAATATGGTGATATCATTGAGAAAGTATAAATAGAAGGTTTAATTTAGAGTTGAGAGAAAACTCCATAGAAAAAGTTAAATATAATTTGAGATCTGGAGTACTAACTAGCTATATCGAAAGTAAAAGTGGGAAGAGTAAGGATATACATTTTCCAGCACATGCAAAACTCCCAAGGTGGTAAAGATTGGGAAGACCATTGTGGCTGGAGAATAGTGAGCAAGATGAAGAATTACATGAACCATGACCCAGGTCCTCTGGTTACAGATCACTGAATGTGGAGTCAGTCAAATCAAACCAAGTCAGTTGGGTTATCTTTTCAAAACTTGGAGTCAATGATACTGAGTTTGGCCAGTTAATTTTAGGCTATGAAGATATAAATTCACATAGAGCTGGAAAAAGAGGTGGCATCCTGGCTATCACAGCCTTGTGTAAATCTTTAAGATGTAGCTTCTGAGAGTGAATGTAACACTCTAGGAGGAAAGAGCAGTCAAGAGATTTGATATTCCAGAAAGACACAGTTAATTTTTTTTTTTTCCCACTATAACAAGAGGTGGAATGACTTAGTGGTCAAGAATGGGGACTCTGGAGTAAGGCAGACCAGGATGTAAAACCGACCTCTGTCATTTATTAGCTACAGGCAAATGACAAAACATTTCAATGATTGCCACAATGACAATAATAGCAAGAAGAGTTAGCAAGTTTTGACTCTTAACATTCTGTCCCAGCACTATGCTACAAATGTTCTTCTCATCATACTGGATTTTCTCAGTTTTATAAGATAAACTGTATTTCAGATAAGGAACTGAGCTATAAAGGAGTAAATTAATTTGTCTTAAGTGACCTAGCTGGTAAGTAGAAAAGCTCAGCCTTGAACTCTGGTCTATTTGATTCAACACTTACCCAGCAGATCTCAACCAGTCTTGGACAATGGCAAATTTACATCACAGCCCTTTCTGGAGACTCAGCCTTTTGCTCTTAGAAATGAAAATGAAATTCAGTGTTAAAGGCAACTGTGGTATACATTTGTAGTGTCACAATAAATGAAACTAGAGGCCCCTGATGGGCCTCGTGGGAGAATTTACTAGATTCAGAGGCCCCAGACTTCTTGTTAGTGGGAGCAGAGACTAATTGAGTCTGAATCCCTATAGAGAGATCGTGCATTGTTGTTTTCAGGTGGAATTCCTGTCCCACTGTCGACTGTCAGGGAGTGTTTCTCTTGTCCATCACCCTGGGAACATTGCTCTGGTCTTCCTACAATTACAATTCACTTAGATGTGTCTCAGATGGAAGAATTTGGGTAAATGTTTCAGATGGAAACAATCAAAATGATGCATCTATTTGCTCATCTGATTTTGACATTGTCTTAACCCAAATATCTTGACCAATATTCAAATCTTTCTCTGTGCTATCCTCTGTACAATGTTAATTAGGGTACCCTTTGTGGAACAAAAATTCTTAAATTTAATGTAAATCAATTAGCTTTATCTGATTTTGCTCAATAATCTATGTGTGAGGTTCATTCATGTTTAATATGTATTTGTTTTTTTTGTTCTGTTTATATTTTTATTATATAAATATGCCATGATTAAAAAATCTATAATGTTGTAAATAGACATTTAAGTGTTTTTCTAGTTTGAATCTACTATTCTAGTATTGTAATCATACTCTATTATGACTAGGGCTTCTGTGAATATTCTTATGAATATCTTTAGTAAGTATATATATATATATATATATATGTATATATA
>NW_006159774.1:44242-49145 GCF_000334495.1 Tupaia belangeri chinensis
ATATATTATATATATATATATATTACTAAGCAGTATGTTGATGCAGAGAGACAAAACACTTTAAATTTGTACTTCATTGAAATAAATTGAATTTGAACATTTTTAGGTCTATTAGTTACTTGAATATCTTCTTATGTGAAGTAGCTATTCAAATCTTTTGCTTATTTTCTATTGTATTTTATCTACCTTTTTCCTTAATTTGAAGAATGCATGTATATTTGGATTTGACTTATTTGTTGAAGACAGCTAAATAGATAGATGATAGAATCTTTCGCCACTCTTTGAGTTACCTTTTCATTGTCTGAAAGATATATCTTGAGGAATGATAGTTTTTAAGTTTAATTTAGTCCAATTTGTAGGTTTGTTTCTTTAAGGTCAGTACTTTTTGTGTTTTGTTTTATCCTGGCTAAATCTATAAATCTGTTCTCCTGCGTTATTTCATTAAAAAAAAAACTTTTTTTTTGGCCTTTACATTCATGTCTATGATACTTACAGAAGAGATTTTCATTTGCAGTATGCATTTTGGTAAATAGCACATATCCACCAGCACAATCCAGATATAGAGCTTCTTCATCATTCCCAAAAGTTACCTCATGCTTTTTGTAGTCAATTCTCTCACAATACTTAAGATCTTAATAATCATTGCTGTTCTTTATATCTCAATAGTTTTGTCTCTTTTAGAAATTCATGTAAGTGGAATCATGCAGTACATAATTTTGTTTGCACATGATCCCTTTAATTTTTGCATAGTAATTTTGAGATTTATCCATACTGGTGTGTGTATTCATAGTTTTTGCCACTTTGTTGTCTGTTAGTATTCCATTATATAAACATAGCACAATTTGTTTATCTATTCACTAGTTGATAGACATTTGTTTTATTTTCCAGTTTTTGTCTATTATAAATAAAGCAGCTTTTTGTGCAAATTTCTATGTGAAGACACTTTCATTTATCTTGGGTAAGTATATAGGAGTGGAATTGCTAGGTCAAGTATATGTTTAACTTTATGAGAAACTGACAAACGGCTTTCTAAAATTACTCCACATAATTCACTCTGGAGTGGAATCAGATATCTGTGAACCTAGAAAATCTGGCTACAGAAAATATATTAAAAGATATTATTCAGTGGCATTCCAGAGGTTTTTAGCCAATACTCTCATTTGTGGCATAAGAAAGTTTTAGCTGTTATACATACTCAGAAAGATCTAGATTGTTAATCTTTTATTTTTGATTAATTAATTTACTGCCCATTTTCAAATTGGATTGATTATTATTTTTTTTTTGTAGGTAAGCAGCTTGGGGTCCCTGTATATTCTGGTTATCAGTCCCTTATCTAAGGTATAGTTTGCAAATAGATTCTCTACCCTTAGGGTTGTCTCTTCACTGCTTATTGTGTCTTTTGCTATGCAGAAGCTTTGTAGTCTCTTGTAGTCTCACTTATCTATTTTCAGTACTTTTGCCTGTGCTTTGAGGATCTTGTTTGGGAAGTCTTTGTATACTCTAACAAACTTTTTTTTTAAGTTAACTTATCAAAGTTTGTGGTATTTGGGCCAGCAAGGAGCATGAAGTTTAAGCCACTGGGTTTCATATGGTCGGCTGTACGGTTCAAGTCTCAGACTCAGTGGCTTAACAATCATGCTGGATACATTTGTGTGAATGTCCAAAATCACAACAAAAGTCTGAAAGAGAAAAAAACCACCTTATAGCCATGTCCTTAGTGGGGGGTGGTTTCTCTCTCTCTCTCTCTCTCTCTCACACACACACACACACACACACACACGTAT
Organism: Tupaia belangeri chinensis; assembly: GCF_000334495.1. Taxonomy (NCBI): domain Eukaryota; kingdom Metazoa; phylum Chordata; class Mammalia; order Scandentia; family Tupaiidae; genus Tupaia; species Tupaia belangeri. Next base: position 46,027 of record NW_006159774.1, read on the forward strand.
AAACACAAAATTGTAGGATTCAGGGAACCAGCAGTTAGCGTAATGGCAATGTCGCTGGATTCCCACGTAGTCGACTGCGGTTCGTGTCCAGGACCCGGTGGCTTAAAAAACTCATGCTGGGCGCGTGTGCGTGTGTTTCCAAGATCCTGAGAGGAGAATGGAGGAGAAGGGATTGCGGCGTGACCATCCCCCCTGGGGGGTGATTTCTTGCTTTCTGTCTCTATGTCTCTCTCTGTCTGTCTGGCGAGCGCACGCGCCCCAAGGTGAAAATCTCTCCAAAAAAAAAAAAAAATTGTAGGATTCAGTGAAAGTACTAGAGGCAAATGTCTAACATTGAAGGTATATATTAGAAAAAGAAATCTAAAATCAATACTCTAATCTTCCACCTTGGGAAATTGGAAAAAGAAGAGCAAATTAAATCCAAAGGAAGCAGAAAAAAGTAAATAATAAATATTATAAAAGAATATAATGACATTGAAATCAGGGCATCAATAGAGAATAATCCTTGAAAACTAAAGTTAGTTTGTTTAAAAAAGTTAATAAAATCTATAAGCTTGTAACCAAGATAATTAAGAAAAAGAAAAGATTTAAATTATAAATTCCAGAAACGAATAAGGGAACAATACTACAAATACACATACATTAAAAGGATAATAAAAGAATACTACTGACAACTCTTTGTCCACAAATTTGATAACTTAAGTGAAATAGACCAGTTCTTTCAAAGCCATGATCTGATAAAACCCACATGAGAAGAAACAGACAACATTACTAAGCATATATCTATTAAAAATTGCCTCAATAATTTTTAAAATGTATTTTATTATTATTATTAATACATTCAATGGCCATACACTCGATAATTAATAACCTCTCAAAACATAAAGTACCAGGCCTAGATGAATTCTCTGGTGAATTATACCAAACATTTAAGAAATAAATTGTACCATTTCTCTACAATCTCATCCAAAATATAAAAGGAGAGAAAATATTTTCTAACTCATTCTTTGAGGCCAACATCACACTAATATAAAAATCAGGCAAAGATATTACAATAAATAAAAGTTACAGAGCAATATCTGTCATAAACATACATGTACATTTCTTTCTTTCTTTTTTTTGGTGGGGGCGGAGAGGTTTTTGCTATAGGGCGCATATGCTCACCAGAAAGACAGAGAGAGACAGACAGATAGAAAACAAGAAATCAACCCCCAGGGGGGATGGCCACACTACAATCCCTTCTCTTCCACAATCTTCTCGGGATCCTGGGCACTCATGCACACGTGCCTGGTGTGGTTTTAAGCCACTGGATCCAGGACTCGAACCATAGTCGACTACATGGGAATCCATCGACAAAGCCATTATGCTAACTGCTGGTACCAACATACGTGTATGTTTCTTGACAACATGTTAGCAAATCAAATCCAACAATGTATGTAAAGATGTATGTATTTCAACCAAGTGAAACTTCTCCAAGATATGCAAGGTGGTCCAACATTCCAAAATCAATTACTGTAATCCCTCAGATTAACAGGCTAATGAAGAAAAACCACGTGCTTATATAAATAGATGCAGAAAAAGCATTTGCTCAAATCTAATATGAAACTACAGTAAAAACTCTCAGAAAACTCTAAATAGAGGATAAATTACTCAACTTGATAAAAGAACAACTACAAAAACCCTACAGCTGTCATCACATTTCATGATGAGAAACTAGAAGTTTTCCCCGTAGGATCAGAAATAAGTCAAAGATGTTCCTTCTCACCCCTCTTTTCAACATAATACTGAAAGTCCTAGCTAATACAATAAGATAATAAAAGGAATAAAAATATACAATTTTGGAAGAAAGAAATATAACTGTTTTTGCAGATGACTACATCTATTTGTCTATGTAGAAAATTAAGAAGAACTAGGAACCAGCAGTTAGTGTAATGGCTATGTCGCTGGACTCCCACGTAGTCGACTGCAGTTTGCGTCCCGGACCCGGTGGCTTAAAACTCACGCCGGGCACATGTGCGTGCATGCCCCAGATCCCGAGAGGAGAATGGAGGAGAAGGGATTGTGGCGTGACCATCCCCCCTGGGGGGTGATTTCTTGCTTTCTGTCTCTATGTCTTTCTCTCTGTCTGGCAAGCGCACGCACCCTATAGTGAAAACCTCTCCAAAAAAAAAAAAGAAAATTAAGAACAACTGACAAAAGAATTCCTGGAACTATAACGATGTTGTAGTATACAAGATCAATATATAAAAATTAATTGCTTTCTAATATGTTGACAATTAACAAGTGGTATTTGACATGAAAAACACAATCCGATTTACACAAGTAATCACCCCAATAAGAAATAAAATACTTAGTATAAATCTAACAAAATATGTATAAATTTACATAAGAATAACTATAAAATGCTGATTAAAGGTTTAAATAGAAACCAAATAAATGGATAGTTATTCCATGTTCATGGATAAAAAGAGTCAATATTGTCAAGTTGACAGTTCTTCCCAGTTTGATGTATAGATCCAACATAATAACAATAAAAGTTTCATCAAGTAATTTTGTGGATTGCAACAAACCAACTCTAGAAATTATATGGAGAAGCAAAAGACCCAAAATAGTTAAGTCAATATTAAAGAAAAAGAGCTAAGCTGGAGAACTGACATTACATGGCTTCAAGACTTTTTATAATGCTACAGTAATCAAGGGGGTGTGATACTAGAAAAAGAATAGGCGAATAGCTCAATGGAACAGAATGAATGCCAAGAAATAGTCTCCAAAAATATAGTAAACTTATCTTTGACAAAGAGCAAGAGCAATGTAAAGAAAAAAAAAAAAAACTTTTCAACAAATGGTGCTAAATCATATGGACATCCACATGCAAAACAAACAAACAAACAAACAAAAACTGAACCAAAAACAAACAAACAAAATACAATAAAACTTCAAGATTCCTGAAACTCACAGCAGGTGTTTGTGCGTGCATGCCCAAAATCCAGAGAGGAGAATGGAGGAAAAGAGATCATGGTGTGACCATCCTCCCTAGGGGAGGGGTTGATTTTTCATTTTCTGTCTCTCTATCTCTGTCTCTCCAGTGAGCACATGCACTCTATCATATATATATATGT
>NW_006159774.1:51353-55853 GCF_000334495.1 Tupaia belangeri chinensis
AAAAAAAAGCATTAAAAATACTTATTTGATGACTGCAGTAAGCTATATAGCCCTAGTTAGGTGCTACTTTACAGTATGTTCATTCTATTCACTGAGGTTTATGCCTAAAGTCAGACTTGTGTTCACGGATATGTACATATCAGCTGTGCTTGCTATTGAAAATATTTAGATTTATTAAGATATTTAGTGAAACAATAAAATGGGGGAGGAATAGAAAGCAACAATAGATACCAGACACAGTGTGGGAGGAGGGTGGGAGATGGCAGAGGGTGAGATAGGGAATCAAGGATGGGAAAAAAGGCAAAATATACAGAAAACAAGAAATGGAAAATGATTTGTTGACAATAACACATATGTTGATGTGCTTGATTGAGCCAATATACATTGTATTCTCAATGGAAAAATCTCACTTTGTATGCTATAATGATGTACAGTGAATGAATGTAAATAAAGAAAGAAAAAAATGTAAAAAAAAAAGACTACACTAGATAAAAAAAATAATAATAAGCATTTAAAAAGATGCTCTACTTCATCTGTCATCAGAAAAATTCAAATTAAGACCACAATGAGATACCACTACACTCATTAGAATTGCCAATCAAAAATATTTGTCTACATAGGTATTATCCACTTGTGGCAACCATCTCTCAGGTAAATGAAGCATGCCCTTGAGAGTTGAAGTAAAGGTAAGAGGCTCTGAAATTAGCCCCATCTAAACAGGAAGCTTCATGGGTTCCCTGTCTCCTGTGAGGTAGCTCTGCTCACTGTGATTCCCATTCTTGCTCCAATTAGAAAGATCACAGGACAAACTCCCCTGAGATGTCAGTAAACCACAACTCCCACTCCCTCAGTCTATGAATGGCCCCAGAGGCCAGGAGAGCAGAGCTCAAACTCATCCAAAGCTGACTAGGCTTACACAATCAAGAGTCCTTGTCACTTGACTCGGCATTTTTGCCTTCTGAAAGGGGAGCTGGGAACGACAGTATCATATTGGGGACCAGAAGTCAGAAAAGCAATGGAAAATTGAGGCCAAAGAAGTGAAATATGTTATTCTTTTAAGGCAATGTGTCAGTTTCTCTCTCCTTTTGTGGCCTTCTAATCAGCACAGAAGTTCAAGGAAAAATCATGAGGAAGCTTATCTCTGTCTGAGAAACAGATGTGAAACTAATTTCCAGATGTTGTGTGGAAGAGATGGAGAAAAACCTAGATGCAAAGAAGAGCCTCTGATATGGAGGTGAGCTTTGGTAAGCTGGCCATTCATTGGTCACTCCTACCTAGTTGAGACTGACTCTGTCCACTACTATAGTTTCAAGTATTTCCTAGATTAAGACAGGATAGGGGTCCAATGTAAACCTTAATCTGACGTTGGTTTTATGTCCATCCAGCTTGACCTCTATACTATCTGTACCACATGTTTTGGAAAAAGCAAATCCTATCAGTAGAAAAGAAAAAATAATATGGTATTCCCGGCCTCATCTACTCACCCAGTGGTTTTGACCTGTATTCTCCATGATCCTTATATCCCAAACATTTTTTTTTCTAGTCATCAGGCTAGGTGATCCTCACATCTGTGATCTGGAGGGCTCAATCTCAAAGAATTCATCCAAATTTCCACTAACTTTTTAAAATTTTGCATTCCTCAAGCAGTCCTTTCACAAATGACTCATTTTTGAATGCTGAGCTGTAGACATAGTATTTCACTTGCTATTCATAAAGCATCAAGAATCAGCTCACGAGCAAATAATGGAGGACAAATCAAATTCACATCTTCTGTCTCAAGTCCAGGGCATTGTTCTCTGCACCACCACAGCTCCACACACCAGATACAGCCTAGCTACGCAGGGCCGAATTTTTTTCCACCTGATTGTAACCAACAAATTCTCAAATCTTACTATTTGTAAAACACAGGAAGATAGGTCACCTCTTTTAAAACCTTACAGATAGATTTCAGACATGGAACAAGAAAGTTTGTCAGTTGTGTGGTTGGTGGAGAGAGGGAATAGTTCACATAGAAAATTATCAAGTGAGGAAAATATAGTTCTAATTGTGATACACACGCACACACATCTTTACCAAAATGAGGAGACTAGGGTCAAACCCTGGTTACTATCCATTTCCTTAGTGACCTTGAGTAAATCACTTCACTGCTCTGAGCCTCATGAGGCACTATGTAAAATGGCAATAGTACACATAAATCCCTTACAGAGGGATTTAGTGAGACGTTTAGTATATGCCTGACAATAGCAAGTTTTTAATATCATCTATCACTAATCCTAATTACCGATTCACTCAAATAATTTAATGCATAAATATTCATTCCATAAAATCTTGTAAAATCATGAACTTGGATGAATACGATTGTTTTCCTTTTTTCCTTTTTCTTTTTTCTTTTGCCGTAGGGTCGATCCACTTCCTGGAGAGAGAGACACTGAGAGGGAAAGTGAGAAAATTTCCACCATGGGGGGGATGGCCTTCCCTCAAACTCTTCTCCTTCTTTCTCCACCTAGGATTTGGGGCACACATTCACACGCACCTGGCAGGATTTTCTTTTTATTTTTCTTTCTTCCTCCCTTTCTTTCTTTCTTTTTGTCCCTTTCTTTCTTTTCTTTATTTCTTCCTTTAGCTTTGTTTCTTTTCCTTTTACAGCAAGTTGCTGACATGTGATAGAAAGTGGATGAATGTGGAAGATTTACTGCTGAGCGTAAAGTCAGGCTATGAAAGAGAAATTGTATGGCTCCTCTTAATACATACTGACTGCACTCTATGACAGAAACTGAAAGATTAGAGGATATAGAAACATGGAAAATGGTTCTGGATACTGGCGACAGTGTGGGAAGAGAGTGGGGAAAGATGGAGGGTCTGGGAGGATTTTCAAGCTGCCAGGTCTGGGACTCAAAACACAGTCAACCATGTGGGAGTCCAGTGCCTTAACTACCATGTCATCTGTTGGCCCCAGGAATATGATATCTTAAGCAAGTGAATTAATTCATTTTGAAAACAGGGGCTACATAGTGGCACAGCAGTAAAATGTGATGCTCTTTTGGCAGACTCGCACAGGAAGGTTGTTGGTTCACAGCAGCTCAGAGACCTCCCTGAGCATGTCAGGCACAGGTGTGCACATGATCCTGTATGGCAGAAGCTGATGATGGCTCACAGCATCTGACTCTTATTACATTTCTGTATCTTGTCTCTGTCTTTGTCCCTCTCACTCATGAAATAAACTTTTAAAAACTTTGTTCTAGAACATCCAGGAATACCAAATAAGGGAATGTGATGGGTTTGATGGTGAACATAGCTTGACTTGAGTGTTTGCAAATACTTGTCCATCCAAGTTCTTTAAATGCATCATCTCATTAAATCCTCATGACCTTGTGGACATTTGCGTGACATTTATACATAAGGTAACTGAGATTTAAAGATATTTTCTAACTTACAGTGAAAATGTAAATATTTCATTTTTAAACGGATTACTATATAAAGAGCCAATGTTTTAAGATGTATAGAAATTTCAATGTTATAAGCAGGTCCACAATGTGCTAAAGTATATGGTGATTCTAAAGAAATTATTTTAAACATTTTGGTAATACAGGTATGTCCGTGTTTTTTTGAAAGGTATTTTTCTGAAAGCCAAAAATATATAAATAGCCAGTTTTTTAAAATGCTTGAAAACTTCAATGTAATATGTGTTTTCTCCAGTGTAAATGAATATGCTTCCTCTAAAAACTTGATAAAACATTTTGCTGATATAAGAATTCCCATTGCAGGGACCAGCAGTTAGCGTAATGGCTATGTCGCTGGACTCCCATGTAGTCGACAGCGGTTCAAGTCCTGGACCCAGTGGCTTAAACTCACATCCGGTGCATGTGTGTGCGTGCCCAAGATCCTGAGAGGAGAATGGAGGAGAAGGGATTGTGGCGTGGCCATCCCCCCTGGGGTGTGATTTCTCGCTTTCTGTCTCTCTGTCTGTCTTTGTCTGTCTGGCAAGTGCACATTCCCTGCAGCAAAAACCTCTCAAAAAAAAAGAGGAATTCCCATTGCAGAATGTTTTGTGGTGGCAAAAAATTGAGGCCACTTTGATGTCCATCACTAGATAACTGGATATAACTGAAAAACAATATATACACAAAAATTTAACAGGCCAGCCAGTGGCATGGTGGTTAAGGCAGATAGAGGGATCACACATGGCCAATTTTGCAGTTCGAGTCCTGGACCCAGTGGCTAGGAAAACATGCCAGGTACAGGACCATCAGTTGGCATGATGACTATGTCACTGGACCTCCATGTAGTCAACCACTATTTGAATCCTGGACCCGGTGGCTTAAGCTCACACTGGGCACATGTGCATGTGTGCCCAAGATCCCGAGAGGAGAATGGAGGAGAAGGGATTGCGGCGTGGCCATTTCTCCTGGGGTGATTTCTTGCTTTCTGTCTCTCTGTCTCTCTCTGTCTTTCTGGTGAACGCACACTCCCTATAGCAAAAACCTCTCCAAAAAAGAAAAA
>NW_006159774.1:56021-63058 GCF_000334495.1 Tupaia belangeri chinensis
CAAAAAAGGGGGGCACTTGCACAGACTAATGATAGCATGTCATGACCTAGGGAGAATGGATCTCTTATTCTGTATCCAGAGAAGGAAGACAAAATTCACTCTGTTAATCCAGGTTCAACACTCCTCTTTGTTTCACTCTGTTAGTTATTTTGGTAAACCATTTATTTCCCCAAGACAATGCATAGTGAACTTCAGCAAATTATACAGTGAATTTGCTCTAATACGGAGTGAATGGCCTATGGCCTCCTTATCTAAAATACCCGCATTCAATATCCATCTCCATCTGCTTATCTGTTTCATTTTGTTCACCAAATGTAGCCCAGCCTGCTATTATACCACACATTGTTTACTGAGGATCCATCTTTCCAGTTATTGCCCAAGTCCACAAAGGCAGAAATTTGTTTGGTCTGTTACTTTGTCTCCAACAGGCAAACGGAGCTTTTTACAGATCGGGAACTAGTGAATATGATGATTTCTAAAGAAAAACTCTTCTGCTCTCTCCCCCTACCCTCCAGATTTCAGTATAAGGCTGCCGTGCTGCCCATGGATTTGGGAAGGAGAGGACCACATCAAAGTCCATAAGGTTGACAGGCTGTCCCTCACAGCAGTTAATTGTCTCCACACAGATGAAACAAAGACTTACTGTATTCTCATGATCTGGGTTATGAAATCAGAGCATGCTGAATAGTAAAACATCTTGTATAAACTGGGCCTGACTCAATGGAAAGAATCAACAGGACCAGCAGTGTCTCTGAGTTCATCCTCCTAGGACTGTCCTCCCGACCTGAGGACCAAAAGCCACTCTTTGTCCTCTTCCTCACTGTGTACCTGATCACCATAACAGGGAACGTGCTCATCATCCTGGCCATCCGCACCAACCCCCCACTCCAGACCCCCATGTACTTCTTCTTGAGTTTCCTGTCTTTCACTGACATTTGCTTCACAACCGCAGTTGTCCCCAAGATGCTAGAGAATTTTCTGTCAGAAAAGAAGATCATCTCCTATGCAGGTTGTCTGATGCAGATGTATTTTCTCTATGCCTTGGGAAATAGTGACAGCTGTCTTCTGGCAGTCATGGCCTTCGATCGCTATGTGGCCATCTGTGACCCCTTTCACTATGTCACCACCATGAGCCACCGCCGATGTGTCCTCCTCGTGGCCTTCTCCTGCTCATTTCCTCACCTCCACTCACTCCTGCACATCCTTCTGCTGAATAGTCTCATCTTCTGCAACTCCAATGTCATCCACCATTTTCTCTGTGACCTTGCCCCTCTGATGAAATTGTCCTGCTCCTCCACATTTATTAATGAAATTGTATTAATGATAGAAGGATCTATTGTTTTGGTGACTCCCTTTCTTTGCATTGCTTTCTCTTATATACAAATTCTCATCACAGTTCTCAAGATTCCCTCTGCTTCTGGGAAACGCAAAGCTTTCTCCACCTGTGGTTCTCACCTCACTGTTGTAACACTCTTTTATGGAAGCATCTTCTATGTCTATTTACAGCCCCTGTCCACCTATTCTATCAAGGACCACATGGCAACAATTGTTTACACAGTTCTGTCCTCCATGCTAAATCCTTTTATCTACAGCCTGAGAAACAAAGACCTGAAGCAGGGCCTGAAGAAGCTCATGAGAAGGAGATCCTAGGCAGTATTCTCTTGACAATCCTCAAGTGGATCTGTTCCTTACTGACTCTTGGTGTTAGAGGTTAGCATTTTTGACCCCTATATAACAGGACTAGTTTAGGCACTTACATTTATTGATGATGGCCCACTAATGGGTACTGCATCTGCTTAAACCATGGTATACTTCCTCTTCATTCCTCCTTTCTTAGAAAGATACATACTCTTTCTCCTGTCTCATATTCCAAATACTGCTTTAACTTAATCTTTTCCTGACAAATATTTCCTGAGTGAAATTTTCTCTGTCTATTAAGACTGATTTTCCAACATTCTTCACATTCCAACATACTGCTAGAAAAAAAAGGCAACATTATTTGGAGCTATTAAATTCCTAACAAACATTTGAAGAAGGAAAGAACAAAGAAAGAGATAGATTAGGAGGAAGAAAATTATATTTTAAGTAATATTCTCATTGGGAGAATTTTTAATTTTTTACATATTTTATAATTTATTATATTTAATTGTAGATTTTGTGGGGTGCAGATATGAGTGTTCACGCCATGCTTTTTCTTTTCTTTTCTTTTCTTTTTCTGTGGGGAAGATGTTGTTGCTATAGGGCGTGTGTACTCGCCAGACTGACAGAGACACACAGAGAGACAGAAAGCAAGAAATCACTTCCCAGGGGATATGGCCATGCCACAATCCCTTCTCCATTCTCCTATCGGGATCTTGGGCATGCACGCACATGCACCCGGCATCAGTTTAACTCACCGGGTCCGGGTCTCGAACCACGGTTGACTACATGGGAGTTCAGTGACATAACCATTACACTAACTGCTGGTCCCAAGCTGGTGTAGCAATTTATGAGAGTAAATTGTTGTCAGCCTCTATTATTTTGATAGTGACTACAGCTCTTCAGAAGTAACCACCCGCCCCAGGCCCGCTCTTATCTTACCCCAGGATATCTGAAAGAAGAGGCCTGTAAGGTGAGGAGAATTGGGGTTGGGGGAGAAGGGAGTGGCCAGGGGAGGGAAAGCCATTCTGGCTGGAGGTCTTCATAACTCCATCAACATGATACTACCTTAATTAGAATCAGCTGGTGAAAAAGAAATCTCAAGAGAAATTTTTAAATATATATTAATTTTAAAACTTTGAACAATCTTTTAAATTATATTTTAATTCTTTTAAAATTTTACATTTAATGGGACCAGCAGTTAGCATAATGGCTATATTGCTGGACTCCCTCGTATTTGACTGCAGTTCGAGTCCTGGACCCAGTGGCTTAAACTCACGCTGGGCGTGTGTGCATTCATGTCCAAGATCCTGAGAGGAGAATGGAAAAGAATGGATTGCGGTGTGGCCATCACCCCTGGGGGGTGATTTCTCGCTTTCTGTGTCTCTGTCTCTCTCTGTCTGGCTGGCGAGCGCACGCACCCTGTAGGAAAAACCTCTCCAAAAAAAGAAAAAATAATTTACATTTAATTACTGTACATCTTTACAAAATTGCATTTTCTCAGGATCAATACAGAGCATATTCAAGTCAAAGATATTACTGTATTCATTATCATCAATAGGTATCTTTTCATTTTTGTGTCTGTTAAAGGCTTCTTTTTTTCTTCAGATCTCCTCCCTCACACTCCCCCACTTTCCACCCCTTTCTATACTGTCTCTAGCATCCAGAGTTGTCTTCCCTCAATCTTTCAGTTTCTGCCACAGAGTGCAGGCATTCAGTTAATATTAAGGGGGGATATATAATACCTGTCATAGTCTCACTTGCTTTACTTAACATTAAATCTTTCATATTTGTTTACTTTGTATCAGACATCAGGATCTTATAATTTTTTATGGCTGAGTAGTATTCCATAGTGTATAAGTGACACAATTTTCAATCCATTCATCTGTTCTTGGACATTTGGGTTGATTCCAAGTCTTAGCAATTGTGAATAATGCTACAATAAACGTGGACATGCAAGTGCAAATTTTTGCCTATCCTTTGCATAGATACCTAGGAGTAGAATTACAGTGCCACACGATAGTTCTATTTGTAGGTTTTTGAGGAATCTCTTGTTATCCAAAGTAGTTGTACTAATCTACATTCCCACCAACAGTGTGGGAGGGTTACCATTTCACTGCAGCCCCACCAGTATTATAATTCTTTATTTTTCAATTCTTAGTCATTCTGACTGAAGTTAAGTGGTATCTCATTGTGGTTTTGATTTGTATTTCCCTTATGATAAGAGATGTTGAGCTTTTTTTCATGTGCTTTTTGGCCGTTCTTATGTCTTCCTTGGAGAATTATATATTGAGCTCAATTGCCCATTTTCTAAATGGATTGATTATTATTATTATTTTTTGTATGTAAGCAGCTTGGGGTCCCTGTATATTCTGGTTATCAGTCCCTTATCTAAGGTATAGTTTGCAAATAGATTCTCTACCCTTAGGGTTGTCTCTTCACTGCTTATTGTGTCTTTTGCTATGTAGAAGCTTTGTAGTCTCTTGTAGTCTCACTTATCTATTTTCAATACTTTTGCCTGTGCTTTGAGGATCTTGTTTGTAAAATTTTTGTATACTCTAACAAACTTCTTTTTAAAGTTAACTTATCAAAGTTTGTGGTATTCGAGCAAGCAGGGAGCATGGAGCACTGGATTTCATATGATCGGCTGTACGGTTCAAGTCCCAGACTCAGTGGCTTAACAATCATGCTGGATATATTTGTGTGAATGTCCAAAATCACAACAAAAGTCTGAAAAAGAAAAAAACCACCTTATAGCCATGTCCTTAGCAGGGGGTGATTTCTCTCTTTCTCTCTCACACACACACACGTATAAACACAAAATTGTAGGATTCAGTGAAAGTACTAGAGGCAAATGTCTAACATCGAAGGTATATGTTAGAAAAAAAAATCTAAAATCAATATTCTAATCTTCCACCTTAGGAAACTGAAAAAAAAAAGGAGCAAATTAAATCCAAAGGAAGCAGAAAAAAGTAAATAATAAATATTGTAATAGAATTTAATGACATTGAAGTCAGGGCATCGATAGAGAATAATCCTTGAAAACTAAAGTTAGTTTGTTTAAAAAAGTTAATAAAATCTATAAGCCTGTAACCAAGATAATTTAAAAAAAGAAAAGATTTAAATTATGAATTCCAGAAATGAATAGGGGAACAACACTACAAATACACATACATTAAAAGGATAATAAAGGAATACTCCTGACAATTCTATGTCGACAAATTTGATAACTTAAATGAAATAGACCAGTTCCTTCAAAGCCATGATCTGATAAAACCCACACAAGAAGAAACAGACAACATTACTAGGCATATATCTATTAAAAATTGCCTCAATAATTTTTTAAAAATGTATTTTATTATTATTATTTATACATTCAATCGCCATACACTCAATAATTAATAACCTCTCAAAGCATAAAGTACCAGGCCTAGATGAATTCTCTGGTGATTTTTACCAAACATTGAAGGAATAAATTGTACCATTTCTCTACAATCTCATCCAAAATATAAAAGGAGAGAAAATATTTTCTAACTCATTCTTTGAGGCCAACATCACACTAATATAAAAATCAGGCAAAGATATTACAATAAATAAAAGTTACAGAGCAATATCTGTCATAAACATACATGTACATTTCTTTCTTTCTTTTTTTTGGTGGGGGCGGAGAGGTTTTTGCTATAGGGTGTGTATACTCACCAGAAAGACAGAGAAAGACAGAGAGATAGAAAGCGAGAAATCACCCCCCAGGGAGGATGGCCACACCACAATCCCTTCTCCTCCATAATCTTCTTGGGATCCAGGGCACTCACGCACACATGCCCAGCATGAGTGTAAACCACCGGGTCCGTTTTCTTGACAACATGTTAGCAAATCAAATCCAACAATGTATGTAAAGATGTATGTATTTCAACCAAGTGAAACTTCTCCAAGATATGCAAGGTGGTCCAACATTCCAAAATCAATTACTGTAATCCCTCTGATTAACAGGCTAATGAAGAAAAACCACATGCTTATATAAATAGATGCAGAAAAAGCAGTTGCTCAAATCTAATATGAAACTACAGTAAAAACTCTCAGAAAACTCTAAATAGAGGATAAATTACTCAACTTGATAAAAGAACAACTACAAAAACCCTACAGCTGTCATCACATTTCATGATGAGAAACTAGAAGTTTTCCCCGTAGGATCAGAAATAAGTCAAAGATGTTCCTTCTCACCCCTCTTTTCAACATAATACTGAAAGTCCTAGCTAATACAATAAGATAATAAAAGGAATAAAAATATACAATTTTGGAAGAAAGAAATATAACTGTTTTTGCAGATGACTACATCTATTTGTCTATGTAGAAAATTAAGAAGAACTAGGAACCAGCAGTTAGTGTAATGGCTATGTCGCTGGACTCCCACGTAGTCGACTGCAGTTTGCGTCCCGGACCCGGTGGCTTAAAACTCACGCCGGGCACATGTGCGTGCATGCCCCAGATCCCGAGAGGAGAATGGAGGAGAAGGGATTGTGGCGTGACCATCCCCCCTGGGGGGTGATTTCTTGCTTTCTGTCTCTATGTCTTTCTCTCTGTCTGGCAAGCGCACGCACCCTATAGTGAAAACCTCTCCAAAAAAAAAAAAAGAAAATTAAGAACAACTGACAAAAGAATTCCTGGAACTATAACGATGTTGTAGTATACAAGATCAATATATAAAAATTAATTGCTTTCTAATATGTTGACAATTAACAAGTGGTATTTGACATGAAAAACACAATCCGATTTACACAAGTAATCACCCCAATAAGAAATAAAATACTTAGTATAAATCTAACAAAATATATATAAATTTACATAAGAATAACTATAAAATGCTGATTAAAGGTTTAAAGAGAAACCAAATAAATGGATAATTATTCCATGTTCATGGATAAAAAGAGTCAATATTGTCAAGTTGACAGTTCTTCCCAGTTTGATGTATAGATCCAACATAATAACAATAAAAGTTTCATCAAGTAATTTTGTGGATTGCAACAAACCAACTCTAGAAATTATATGGAGAAGCAAAAGACCCAAAATAGTTAAGTCAATATTAAAGAAAAAGAGCTAAGCTGGAGAACTGACATTACATGGCTTCAAGACTTTTTATAATGCTACAGTAATCAAGGGGGTGTGATACTAGAAAAAGAATAGGCGAATAGCTCAATGGAACAGAATGAATGCCAAGAAATAGTCTCCAAAAATATAGTAAACTTATCTTTGACAAAGAGCAAGAGCAATGTAAAGAAAAAAAAAAAAGACTTTTCAACAAATGGTGCTAAATCATATGGACATCCACATGCAAAACAAACAAACAAACAAACAAAAACTGAACCAAAAACAAACAAACAAAATACAATAAAACTTCAAGA
>NW_006159774.1:63408-70665 GCF_000334495.1 Tupaia belangeri chinensis
AGGAATAAATTGTACCATTTCTCTACAATCTCATCCAAAATATAAAAGGAGAGAAAATATTTTCTAACTCATTCTATGAGGCCAACATCACACTAATGTAAAAATTAGGCAAAGATATTACAATAAATAAAAGTTACAGAGCAATATCTGTCATAAACATACATGTATATTTCTTTCTTTTTTATTTTTTGGAGAGGTTTTTGCTATAGGGTGTGTATACTCACCAGCAAGACAGAAAGACAGAGAGATAGAAAGCGAGAAATCACCCCCCAGGGAGGATGGCCACACCACAATCCCTTCTCCTCCATAATCTTCTTGGGATCCAGGGCACTCACGCACACATGCCCAGCATGAGTGTAAACCACCGGGTCCGTGACTCGAACTGCGGTCGAATACATGGGAGTCCATCGACATAGCCATTATGCTAACTGCTGGTACCAACATACATGTATGTTTCTTGACAAAATATTAGCAAATGAAATCCAACAATGTATGTAAAGATGTATGTGCTTCAACCAAGTGGAACTTGTTCAGGGTATGCAAGGTAGTTCAACATTCCAAAATCAATTACTGTAATCCCTCTGATTAACAGGCTAATGAAGAAAAACCACGTGCTTATATAAATAGATGCAGAAAAAGCATTTGCTCAAATCTAATATGAAACTACAGTAAAAACTCTCAGAAAACTCTAAATAGAGGATAAATTACTCAACTTGATAAAGAACAACTACAAAAACCCTACAGCGTCATCACATTTCATGGTGAGAAACTAGAAGTTTTCCCCGTAGGATCAGAAATAAGGCAAGGATGTTCCTTCTTACCACTCTTTTCAACATAATACTGAAAGTTATACCTAATACAATAAGACAATAAAAGGAATAAATGTATACAATTTTGGAAGAAAGAAATATAACTGTCTTTGCAGATGACTACATCTATTTGTCTATGTAGAAAATTAAGAAGAACTGACAAAAGTATTCCTGGAACTTATAAGCAGTTATAACGATGTTGTAGTATACAAGATCAATAAGTAAAAATTAATTGCTTTCTAATATGCTGGCAATTAACAAGTGGTATTTGACATGAAAAACACAATCCCATTTAAACAAGTAATCACCCCAATAAAAAATAAAATACTTAGTATAAATCTAACAAAATATGTATAAATTTACATAAGAATAACTATAAAATGCTGATTAAAGGTTTAAATAGAAACCAAATAAATGGATAGTTATTCCATGTTCATGGATAAAAAGAGTCAATATTGTCAAGTTGACAGTTCTTCCCAGTTTGATGTATAGATCCAACATAATAACAATAAAAGTTTCATCAAGTAATTTTGTGGATTGCAACAAACCAACTCTAGAAATTATATGGAGAAGCAAAAGACCCAAAATAGTTAAGTCAATATTAAAGAAAAAGAGCTAAGCTGGAGAACTGACATTACATGGCTTCAAGACTTTTTATAATGCTACAGTAATCAAGGGGGTGTGATACTAGAAAAAGAATAGGCGAATAGCTCAATGGAACAGAATGAATGCCAAGAAATAGTCTCCAAAAATATAGTAAACTTATCTTTGACAAAGAGCAAGAGCAATGTAAAAAAAAAAAAAACTTTTCAACAAATGGTGCTAAATCATATGGACATCCACATGCAAAACAAACAAACAAACAAACAAAAACTGAACCAAAAACAAACAAACAAAATACAATAAAACTTCAAGATTCCTGAAACTCACAGCAGGTGTTTGTGCGTGCATGCCCAAAATCCAGAGAGGAGAATGGAGGAAAAGAGATCATGGTGTGACCATCCTCCCTAGGGGAGGGGTTGATTTTTCACTTTCTGTCTCTCTATCTCTGTCTCTCCAGTGAGCACATGCACTCTCTCTCTATATATAAAATCTTAAAAAGAATGTCTTAAAATACAAGAAAACAAAAAATCCAATTAAAAATAGGCCCAAGATCTTAACAGATATCCAAACAAAGAAGATACACAGATGGAAAATAAGCATATAAAAAGATGCTCTACTTCATCTGTCATCAGGAAAATTCAAATTAAGACCACAATGAGATACCACTACACTCATTAGAATTGCCAATCAAAAATATTTGTCTACATAGGTATTATCCACTTGTGGCAACCATCTCTCAGGTAAATGAAGCATGCCCTTGAGAGTTGAAGTAAAGGTAAGAGGCTCTGAAATTAGCCCCATCTAAACAGGAAGCTTCATGGGTTCCCTGTCTCCTGTGAGGTAGCTCTGCTCACTGTGATTCCCATTCTTGCTCCAATTAGAAATATCACAGGACAAACTCCCCTGAGATGTCAGTAAGCCACAACTCCCACTCCCTCAGTCTATGAATGGCCCCAGAGGCCAGGAGAGCAGAGCTCAAACTCATCCAAAGCTGACTAGGCTTACACAATCAAGAGTCCTTGTCACTTGACTCGGCATTTTTGCCTTCTGAAAGGGGAGCTGGGAACGACAGTATCATATTGGGGACCAGAAGTCAGAAAAGCAATGGAAAATTGAGGCCAAAGAAGTGAAATATGTTATTCTTTTAAGGCAATGTGTCAGTTTCTCTCTCCTTTTGTGGCCTTCTAATCAGCACAGAAGTTCAAGGAAAAATCATGAGGAAGCTTATCTCTGTCTGAGAAACAGATGTGAAACTAATTTCCAGATGTGTGGAAGAGACACAGAGAAATCTAGATGCAAAGAAGAGCCTCTGGATATGGAGGTGAGCTTTTGTAAGCTGGCCATCCATTGGTCACTCCTACCTAGTTGAGACTGACTCTGTCCACTACTATAGTTTCAAGTATTTCCTAGATTAAGACAGGATAGGGGTCCAATGTAAACCTTAATCTGACGTTGGTTTTATGTCCATCCAGCTTGACCTCTATACTATCTGTACCACATGTTTTGGAAAAAGCAAATCCTATCAGTAGAAAAGAAAAAATAATATGGTATTCCCGGCCTCATCTACTCACCCAGTGGTTTTGACCTGTATTCTCCCTGATCCTTATATCCCAAACATTTTTTTTTCTAGTCATCAGGCTGGGTGATCCTCACATCTGTGATCTGGAGGGCTCAATCTCAAAGAATTCATCCAAATTTCCACTAACTTTTTAAAATTTTGCATTCCTCAAGCAGTCCTTTCACAAATGACTCATTTTTGAATGCTGAGCTGTAGACATAGTATTTCACTTGCTATTCATAAAGCATCAAGAATCAGTTCACGAGCAAGCAATGGAGAATAAATCAAATTCACATCTTCTGTTTCAAGTTCAGGGCATTGTTCTCTGCACCACCACAGCTCCACACACCAGATACAGCCTAGCTATGCAGGGCCGAATTTTATTCCACCTGATTGTAACCAATAAATCATGGGTACAAATTCTCAAATCCTACTATTTGTAAAACACGGGAAGATAGGTCACCTCTTTTAAAACCTTACAGATAGATTTCAGATATGGAACAAGAAAGTTTGTCAGTTGTGTGGTTGGTGGAGAGAGGGAATAGTTCACATAGAAAATTATCAAGTGAGGAAAACATAGTTCTAATTGTGATACACACATACACACACATCTTTACCAAAACGAGGAGACTCAGGGTCAAACCCTGGTTATTATTCATTCCCTTAGTGGCCTTGAGTAAATCACTTCATTGCTCTGAGCCTCATGAGGCACTATGTAAAATGCCAATAGTACACATAGCTTGTAATCCCTTACAGAGGGATTTAGTGAGACGTTTAGTATATGCCTGACAATAGCAAGTTTTTAGTATCATCTATCACTAATCCTAATTACTGATTCACTCAAATAATTTAATGCATAAATATTCATTCCACAAAATTTTGTAAAATCATGAACTGGGATGAAAGTAGGCAGTGAGGAATATGATTGTTTTCCTTTTTCTTCTTTTCCTTTTTTTTTTCTTTTGCCGTAGGGTCGATCCACTTCCTGGAGAGAGAGACACTGAGAGGGAAAGTGAGAAAATTACCACCATGGTGGGGATGGCCTTCTCTCAAACTCTTCTCCTTCATTCTCCACCTAGGATTTGGGGCACACATTCACACGCACCTGGCGGGATTTTCTTTTTCTTTTTCTCTCTTCCTCCCTTTCTTTCTCTTCTGTTTTGCCCCTTTCTTTCTTTTCTTTATTTCTTCCTTTTGCTTTGTTTCTTTTCCTTTTACAGCAAGATGCTGACATGTGATAGAAAGTGGATGAATGTGGAAGATTTACTGCTGAGCGTAAAGTCAGGCTATGAAAGAGAAATTGTACGGCTCCACTTAATACAACCTGACTGCACTCTATGACAGAAACTGAAAGATTAGAGGATATAGAAGCATGGAAAATGGTTCTGGATACTGGAGACAGTGTGGGAAGAGAGTGGGGGAAGATGGAGGCTCTGGGAGGATTTTCAAGCTCCCAGGTCTGGGACTCAAACCACAGTCAGCCATGTGGGAGTCCAGTGCCTTAACTACCATGCCATCTGTGGCCCCAGGAATCTGATATCTTAAGCAAGTGAATTAATTCATTTTGAAAACGGGGGCAGTAAAATGTGATGCTCTTTGGGCAAACTCACACAGGAAGGTCGTTGGTTCACTGCAGCTCAGAGACCTCGCTGAGCATGCCAGGCACAGGTATGCGATCCTGTATGGCAGAAGCTGATGATGGCTCACAGCATCTGACTCTTATTACATTTCTGTATCTTGTCTCTGTCTTTGTCTCTCTCACTCATAAATTAACTTTTAAAAATTTTGTTCAAGAACATCCAGGAATACCAAGTAAGGGAATATGATGGGTTTGATGGTGAACATAGCTTGACTTGAGTGTTTGCAACTGCTAGTCCATCCAAATCCCTTAAATGCATCATTTCATTAAAACCTCATGACATTGTGGACATTTGCATGATATTCATACACAAGGAAACTGAGATTTAAAGATATTTTCTAAGTTACAGGGAAAATGTAAATTTTTAATTTTTAAACTGATTACTATGTAGTCAATCAATGTTTTAAAATGTATAGACATTTCAATGTAATAAGTAGGTCCACAATGTGCTAAAGTATATGGTGATTCTAAAGAAACTATTTTAAACATTTTGGTAATACAGGTATGTCCGTGGTAGGTATTTTTATTGCAAGTCAAAAATATATAAATAGCCCGTATTTTAAAATGCTTGAAAACTTCTATGTAACATGTGTATTCACCAGTATAAATGAATATGCTTCCTCTAAAAACTTGATAAAATATTTTGCTGATATAAGAATTCCCATTGCAGAATGTTTTGTGGTGACAAAAAATTGAGGCCACTTTGATGTCCATCACTAGATAACTGGATATAACTGAAAAACAATATATACAAAAAAATTTAACAGGCCAGCCAGTGGCATGGTGGTTAAGGCAGCTGGAGGGATCACACATGGCCAACTTTGCAGTTTGAGTCCTGGACCCAGTGGCTAGGAAAACATGCCAGGTCCAGGACCATCAGTTGGCGTGATGCCTATGTAGCTGGACTCTCATGTAGTCAACCACGGTTTGAGTCCTGTACCCGGTGGTTTGAGTCCTGTACCTGGTGGCTTAAACTCAGGCTGGGCGCATGTGCGTGTGTGCCCAAGATCCCAAGAGGAGAATGGAGGAGAAGGAATTGCAGTGCGGTCATTCCCCCTTGGGAGGATTTGTCGCTTTCTATCTCTCTGTCTCTCTCTGTCTCTCTCTGTCTTTCTGGTGAACGCACACTCCCTATAGCAAAAACCTCTCCAAAAAAGAAAAAGAAAGAAAGAAAGAAAAACAAGCCAGGTGCATGCACATGCATGCTTAAAATCCCGAGAGGAGTACAGAGAAGGAATTTCAGAATGGCTATCCTCCCTGAGGAGTGATTTCTCAATTTTCTTCTCTCTTTCTCTGTGTCTCTCTCTGGTGAGCACGTGTGCTAAACAAAACAAAAATGAAAATAACATGTTTCTCATGAATATTTAGGATAAACATGTGGAAGACAAATTAGAAAAACAAATCTAAATCTAATACTTAGCAATGTATAATACTTAGTCTTATTCAAATGTGATTTAGCCCATACTATTCAAGAACAGAAAAATTATTTACCAAAAAAGGGGGGCACTTGCACAGACTAATGATAGCATGTCATGACCTAGGGAGAATGGATCTCTTATTCTGTATCCAGAGAAGGAAGACAAAATTCACTCTGTTAATCCAGGTTCAACACTCCTCTTTGTTTCACTCTGTTAGTTATTTTGGTAAACCATTTATTTCCCCAAGACAATGCATAGTGAACTTCAGCAAATTATACAGTGAATTTGCTCTAATACGGAGTGAATGGCCTATGGCCTCCTTATCTAAAATACCCGCATTCAATATCCATCTCCATCTGCTTATCTGTTTCATTTTGTTCACCAAATGTAGCCCAGCCTGCTATTATACCACACATTGTTTACTGAGGATCCATCTTTCCAGTTATTGCCCAAGTCCACAAAGGCAGAAATTTGTTTGGTCTGTTACTTTGTCTCCAACAGGCAAACGGAGCTTTTTACAGATCGGGAACTAGTGAATATGATGATTTCTAAAGAAAAACTCTTCTGCTCTCTCCCCCTACCCTCCAGATTTCAGTATAAGGCTGCCGTGATGCCCATGGATTTGGGAAGGAGAGGACCACATCAAAGTCCATAAGGTTGACAGACTGTCCCTCACAGCAGTTAATTGTCTCCACACAGATGAAACAAAGACTTACTGTATTCTCATGATCTGGGTTATGAAATCAGAGCATGCTGAATAGTAAAACATCTTGTATAAACTGGGCCTGACTCAATGGAAAGAATCAACAGGACCAGCAGTGTCTCTGAGTTCATCCTCCTAGGACTGTCCTCCCGACCTGAGGACCAAAAGCCACTCTTTGTCCTCTTCCTCACTGTGTACCTGATCACCATAACAGGGAACGTGCTCATCATCCTGGCCATCCGCACCAACCCCCCACTCCAGACCCCCATGTACTTCTTCTTGAGTTTCCTGTCTTTCACTGACATTTGCTTCACAACCGCAGTTGTCCCCAAGATGCTAGAGAATTTTCTGTCAGAAAAGAAGATCATCTCCTATGCAGGTTGTCTGATGCAGATGTATTTTCTCTATGCCTTGGGAAATAGTGACAGCTGTCTTCTGGCAGTCATGGCCTTCGATCGCTATGTGGCCATCTGTGACCCCTTTCACTATGTCACCACCATGAGCCACCGCCGATGTATCTTCCTGGG
>NW_006159774.1:70836-97381 GCF_000334495.1 Tupaia belangeri chinensis
TGATGAAATTGTCCTGCTCCTCCACATTTATTAATGAAATTGTAATAATGATAGAAGGATCTATTGTTTTGGTGACTCCCTTTCTATGCATTGCTTTCTCTTATATACAAATTCTCATCACAGTTCTCAAGATTCCCTCTGCTTCTGGGAAACGCAAAGCTTTCTCCACCTGTGGTTCTCACCTCACTGTTGTAACACTCTTTTATGGAAGCATCTTCTATGTCTATTTACAGCCCCTGTCCACCTATTCTATCAAGGACCACATGGCAACAATTGTTTACACAGTTCTGTCCTCCATGCTAAATCCTTTTATCTACAGCCTGAGAAACAAAGACCTGAAGCAGGGCCTGAAGAAGCTCATGAGAAGGAGATCCTAGGCAGTATTCTCTTGACAATCCTCAAGTGGATCTGTTCCCTACTGGTTCTTGGTGTTAGAGGTTAGCATTTTTGACCCCTATATAACAGGACTAGTTTAGGCACTTACATTTATTGATGATGGCCCACTAATGGGTACTGCATCTGCTTAAACCATGGTATACTTCCTCTTCATTCCTCCTTTCTTAGAAAGATACATACTCTTTCTCCTGTCTCATATTCCAAATACTGCTTTAACTTAATCTTTTCCTGACAAATATTTCCTGAGTGAAATTTTCTCTGTCTATTAAGACTGATTTTCCAACATTCTTCACATTCCAACATACTGCTAAAAAGAAGGCAACATAATTTGGAGCTATTAAATCCCTAACAAACATGGGACTAGTAGTTGGCGTAATGGCTATGTTGCTGGACTCCCACATATTCGACTGCTGTTCAAGTCCTGGACCCGGTGGCTTAAACTCACACCGGCAGCGTTTGCGTGCGTGCCCAAGATCCCGAGAGGAGAATGGAGGAGAAGGGATTGCTGCGTGGCCATCTCCCCCGGAGGGTGATTTCTTGCTTTCTGTCTCTCTGTCTGGCGAGTGCACGCTCCCTATAGCAAAAACCTCTCCAAAAAAAAAAAATTTTTCTAACAAACATTTAAAGAAGGAAAGAACAAAGAAAGAGATAGACGAAGAGGAAGAGAATTATATTTTAATTTTCTCATTGGGAGAATTTTTCATTTTTTACATATTTTATAATTTATTTATTATATTTAATTGTAGATCTTCTGGGGTACAATATGGCTGTTCAAAGCATGCTTGTAGTGTGTGTCAATCTATTTTTCTCTTTCTAAAAATGTTTTCTTGCTTAAATCTTAAGTTTTTACTTTTAGTCTTCTTTCATATTTTCAATCCTTCTTTTATCATAAACATTATGGTTTCATTTACTTTCGCTTTTCTCTTATATTTTATCATATGATAGTAAAAATTCTAATGACCAGAAAAGACATGAACCAGGAGTAATTACTTGTGAATTATTTATTCCACTCGGGGAAGGTTATAACTTTTCTTCCTGTTACCTGTAGCTAAACTATATGCTTAAAATATGTGGTTTAATACATTATTTTAGAAAGTACAACTCTTAGACTGTAGCCTTTAGAAATATTATAACTGTGTATTGAGTGATACTATTATAAATTGAATGTTGAGATATGCATGTATATATTCAAAACTGTTCAGTGAATACTCATTCATAATAAGCACAATAAAAGAGAAGCAACCTACAATCTTATCAATAGAAATGGAGAAAGATGTTATGATTACATCTATAGAATGTAACTACATGTGGTAGGTTCAAAGAATCAAATTCATCTCTACTGCTACCTTGAAAAGCCAGTAAGTAGGAAAATCAAGATGGAGAACAAAATGTAAAAATATGAATTCATTACAATAAAAAATGGCATGAATATACATGCACATGAAGCTAGTGGAGTAAGAATAAAAATGCTTGGGTAACAGATAGTATTTCCAGTTCTTTATACTTGTTCATAACACCTGAATTAGTTCAAATAAACATTTATTGCACATGAAATGCAAAACTATTAATAAATAAAATGACCAATGCGCTCTTGTATGTGTTAACCAGATTTTTTCTATCTGTTTCACTCTGCTCCCCTTCCCAGATCTGATATCCATTTCACTAACCACTTCAATGCAATTTAATCTAATGAATACTCCAAAATAGCTAGAAGAGAGAATTTCAAATATTTACAAGACAAAATAGTGATAAATGTTTCAAATTGTGGGAAAAAATAAGATAATAATATAGATGTTAATAGCTTTGACTGGACTAATATTCAGTGTATTCATGCTGGGAAAATCCATTTTGTGTGCTACAAATATGTACAGTGATTGAACGTGAAAAAATAAGAAAATAAAAGCAAAATTAAAAGAAAAGACGACCAATGCAGGGAACCAGCAGTTAGCGTAATGGCT
The DNA here is from genome assembly GCF_000334495.1 of Tupaia belangeri chinensis. Lineage (NCBI taxonomy): Eukaryota > Metazoa > Chordata > Mammalia > Scandentia > Tupaiidae > Tupaia > Tupaia belangeri. Next base: position 73,191 of record NW_006159774.1, read on the forward strand.
ATGTCACTGGACTCCCATGTAGTCGACCGCGGTTCGCGTTCCAGACCCAGTGGCTTAAAACTCACGCCGGATGTGTGTGCGTGCGTGCCCAAGATCCCAAGAGGAGAATGGAGAAGGGATTGCGGCATGACCATCCCCCCTGGGGGGTGATTTCTCGCTTTCTGTCTCTATGTCTCTCTCTGTCTGTCTGGCGAGTGCACGTGCCCTATAGTGAAAAACCTCTCAAAAAAAAAAAAAAAAGACGACCAATGCAATGATTAAACACTTTATTTGCATAGAAAAAAATAGAAAAAATAATCATGACTTTCTGACAATGTAATAGATTACCAGCTAAAGAGAAACTTTCTGAGTGTGTATGTGTCTATTGCCAAAGGGTGTGTGCACTCACTGGAGAGAGAGAGACAGAGAGGCAGCAAGTACCCCTCAATGGGGCATGGTGATGCTGCAATCCTCTTTCTTTCATTTCTCCATCTCATCAGGATTTGGGCTGCCTACATACATACACTCAGCATGTTTTTCAAGCCATTGGGGACAGGATTTGAACTGCAGTCATTTATGGGATCCATCCAGCTCCCTATTCACAGTGCTTAACCACTGTACTATGGGTCTGGCCCTCAGTGTTTGCATATTTCAAAACATCATTATTTGACTGGAAATTTAGAAAAAAATGAATATTTAGGCACAACTGTATATTGTTCACTGAATATTTCATAAAACAGAATATTACGCTTCAGTTGATGGCATGGTGGTTTGCGGTGGCTGGATCCAACATGGGTGAACTGTGGGTTGAGACCCAGACCCTAGGCTTGAGGGACATGCTGGGTGTATGTGCATTCTATTGTCCCAAGAGGAGAATAGAAGGGAAGGGATTGCAATGTGGCCATACCCCCTGGGGATGCTTTCTTACTTTTTCTCTCTGTATGTTTCTCTGGCTAGTGCACTTTTCCTATGGGGAAAGTACTAAGTACAAACTACTTAGAACTAAAAAGAACTGAACTATCAAGCCATGAAAAGACGTAGAGAAATCTCAAATGCACATAGAAAGACAAAGAAGCCAATCTGAAAAAACCACATACTATATGTGATTCAATTACATGACATTCTGGAATAGCTAAAACTATGGAGACGTTGAAAAAATCAGTTGTGGCCACAGACAGCGGAGAGAATGGGATGAATAGACAGAGCACAGAGGGCTTTTAGAACAGTGAGACTATTCCGTGTACTACTATATAGGAGCCCCATGTCATTATATATTTGTCAAAACACGTAAAATGCACAACACCAAGGACAAACTTTAATGTAAACTATGGACTCTGGGTTATAGTGATGTGTATCAGTGAAAGTTAATTGACCATAGCAAATGTACCCTGCTGCTGTGAGACATTGATTGCAGGGGAGTTTGGGTGTGGTGGGGCAGGGATATTTGGAAACTTTCTGTAGTTTCCACTCAATTTTGCTGTGAACCAAAAACTGCTCTAAAAAAAAAAAAAAAGAAAAGAAAAAAAGAAAAGGCGTATTAAAAATAAAAGTTTGCAGCATCGATTCCTGCTTGAATTTTCAGCCTGCCACTCTGTTCTAAAAATTTCACAGTTGCCACCCTCCACAACAGCATGAGCCAATTCCTTGAAATAAATATCTTTATAAATAATTAGGCTGCAAATGGCATGATGCACTGTTTGCCTGGAGGCAGAACTGAGGATATTAGAGGTAGAAAATTAGTTTCAAAAAAAGAGAGATTACTGACAAACCCCAACTTGCCTTTTCTGATTTTTGCCTTGTCATTAGAAATTGGGGCATATTGCTGTAGATACAGTCCAATAAGCTAATTTATGGTTAGGATGGTCTGATCTGGTTTCCCTAGTCGTCTCGTTATCTCTTCCTTCTCTGTTTAAGGAGGAGGGGCAGGGCGGGGAAGGTAGAACAGCTAAAGAACAATGCATTCAGATGTCCAAGCTTCTTTTAAAAACAAAGTCATGCTCTTCTTTTTAAAAAGCATGGTCCAGAATAAACTCGATTTTGAGATTGCAGATATGAGTTTAGGTGTTTCTTTATTTCTCTGGGTGTCTTGATCCTTGGAATCATTTGTGTCCACCCCAAATTTTATTCTCTAATTTTAAAAATATCTACATATCTGAAACCATGTAGGTAGAATGGAGAAAATTATAACCTATAACTCCATAGCAAAAAGATAATCATTTTAAGCTTTGTGACATCTTAACACACCAGTTTACAGCAGACTGTTTTTCAAGTTATTGTCCCAGGTATTTCTAACACACTTGATTTGTAGTTTAGTATTTTAGACATATTTTATGGGGGCCAGCAGATGGTGTAGCTGTTACATAGCTGGACTCCCGCATGGCTGACCAAGGTGCGAATCCTGGACCCAGTGGCTTAAACATCACGTTGGGCACATGTGCGTAGGTGCCTAAGATCCCAAGAGGAGAATAAAGGATAGGGGATTGTGGCATGGCCATCACCCCTGGGGAGGGGGTGATTTCTCACTTTTTCTCTTATTATCTCTGTTTCTGTCTTTCTCTGATGAACACACACTTCAAAGCAAAAACCTCTTAAAAAAATAAAGAAAATACTTTATGAAAGAACCCCCAAAATGAATTGTGAAATGACTACAAATAACTAAAAATAAATGGTGTGTGGCACATAATAGGCACACACCAAATATTGATTCTTTTTCACTTATCCATTACAATAACAAAGAATAGTTGTAAGTTAAAGAATATTTATGTGTGTGTGTGTGTGTGTGTATATATATATATAAATTTAATTCTTTTTTATGATTACAACAGAAATTTATTTAAAGTAATACATCTGCAGACCAAATAATTTTTAAATAAAATGTTTCAGGTTTGACCAACTTCATGAAAATACTTTAAGGACAACCGTATCCACGATTGCAACTACATTACTTCTTTACCCACTCTTCTCCCTCTTTTCTTTCTCAAATAACCTCTTTCAGATATGGTTCAAAGTAGAAATTATCCTTGTCATATTTTGTTCATTGCTCTTTAGACAAGATCTCCTGCCTCATGGTCAGGTCCAGGGCTCTCTTAAAGAGAAACATCCTGTCATTACAAAGGTTCTCAGGAAATCTTCTCATAGCTTCCTTGACATCTTCATTCTCGTATATTGTATCATCTCACATTAACCCCAGTTTATTGAATCCTGCAGCATTGTAACACCATTTTCGGATTGCATCCAAGATGCAAAAATGGCGGTCCTGCATGCCATTTTGGCCCAAGCTATATTAATTGAATTCTTTATCTCCTATTGTTATCACTCACTATTAGCCTTATGTATGCTCTGACACCTTTATTGTCACGTTCCCCCACATTGTGATAAAGTATAGAAAATGGGTATTGGAATCACAATTACCTGATTTTGGCAAGTCATTAACATTCTGAGGCACAGTTGTCATAATTTTGCTTCAAAGAACTCGTATGAGAAGAAAAGAAGGACATTGTGGGTATTCAGCAAATATCTGTATTCTCATTCCTTCCCCTCATCCCATACTGGACTCGCTGGGGTAGAATTGCTCAGCTCCAGAGTCCGGCATCATATGCCTTGGTTCATTATGGCTAGTAAGCTTGTTCCACTGTTAGTGATGGCTGCCTCACTGGGAACAAGAAAGAGAATGTGGCACATCTCATTCCACAGTCTCATAAGGAAATGCAGTATTCTTTTCATTACATTACTAACTCAGAGTTAACTGATAATCTTCCCTTAAAATCAGTCTGAGAGAGGTAGACTCACTGAAGCAAGGGAGGACAGAGGTTCATCAGCACCAGGATAAGAATCACAGTCATGGTAAGAAGAATGTTTTCCCACTGCCAAAAAGTTTACCCAAAGCCTCCTTTATGTCTCTGTTCCTCAGGCTATAGATGAAGGGATTTAGCATGGGAATAATAACCATGTAGAGAACAGCAGCCCTACTTTCCTTCTCTGTAGAGTGACTGGATGGAGGAAGTAAATACACACCCATAAGAGACCCATAGAAGAGCAGAACCACGGTGAGATGAGAACCACAGGTGGAGAAGGCCTTCCATCGTCCTCCAGGAGATGAGATGCCAAACACAGCCGAGGAAATGCGGACGTAGGAGAAGACAATCAACATGAGAGGGACAGTGAGGAACATCAAGCCCATGGTGATGATCATCAGCTCATTAATGTGGGTATCTGAGCAGGCAAGCTTCAGCAGAGCACTAGGGTCACAGTAGAAGTAGGAGATGGCCTTCTGGGCGCAGAAAGCCACACGGGTCAGCAACAATGTGTGCATCAAGGCAGGACAGTTGGTTAGCACCCAACACATACCCAACATTAGTGCACAGAGTTGGGGACGCATAGCTGTGCTATAATGGAGTGGCTGGCAGATGGCCACATAGCGGTCATAAGCCATAACAGCCAGGAGGCAGTTGTCAAGACCACCAAACATAAGGAGGAAATACAGCTGTGTGAGGCACCCAGAATAGGAGATGGTCTGACTCTGGGTATAAATGTTGGCCAACATTTTGGGGATGGAGGCAGAAGTGAAACAGGCATCAGTTAGTGATAGGTTGGCCAGGAAGAAGTACATGGGAGTATGGAGGTGGGGGTCAGAGCTGATGGCCAAGATGATGAGCAGGTTCCCCACCATGGTGACCAGGTACATGCACAGGAAGATGCTAAATAAGAAAGGCTGCTCCTCTGGATGCTCAGAGAGGCCTAGAAGGAGGAAGTCTGAAACAGCAGTTTGGTTCACTTTGCTTGATTTTCCCATCCCTTGTAGTTCTTATTATCTGTGCAGATAAAATCCTTCTATGGGTCACTATTTCAATATTAGATTAATTTACAGATTGATTTACAGGTATATGTCTTTGTGGCCTGGATTATGCCAGGAAAATAAAAGAATGAGAGAGAGAGAAGAAATGGTCCTTGCAAATAAAAATCTCTGGATCTCATTATGGATGCAAGGAAATACCCAAGAGACATTTGGAGAACATACAAGATCCATGCACATATAAATTGTGCCTTCTATGCTGTAACAGGGTTTGGTGCGGGGGAGGGGGAGTGGTGAGCGCACGCACCCTATAGCAAAAACCTCTCGGGGGTGGGGGAAAGTTTGACCAGAGAAGTCAATGTAGGAGGAGGAGAAGGAGGTCTAAATTGAATATGGCCTTGATGGCATAATTAAAAATCATTTATGATTGTCAATTGGAAAGGAAATGCATGATTTCCATCATTGCTCTCCCCATGGCCCAATACACACACACCCAACACCACCCCCACATATGTGCACATGCACATACCCAAAACATGCACATGCGTGAATGCACACACACACACACACACACACGTGCACTCATTACGGCCTTCTGTGTGTGGGCTGAAAATGACTTTGAAGGTCAAGATAGCTCTTCTCCAGGACGTTAATGGGAAGCAGATATGGCTTATTACCTGTTGATGATGACATGTATAGTATTCTCAACTGGATTGGTCTGAGAAGTATTTCATGATGGGTAAAGTCTTTTTATAAGCAAAATGAGAAATAGTGATTGACTGTTTAAAAAAATAATTGGAATAATAATGATTGGAAAAACATTGAAAAGATATTGAATGATGAAGTGGGGAGATTAATGTCTCTGTATTGGCTGACATGCATGGCATTCCCTTTTGAAAAAGCAATGTAATACGCTGTAAAGTTATATGCAATCCAATGTAATATAAACACGATTATCATAATAAAAAATAAATAATAAGAAAAAGATAGCCTCTTCTCCACTTGATTCCCAAATCCCTAGATGTCCCTTCCACCCACAGGATGAGGAATTACTCTCGCCATTCATTCTCTCTCTCTCTCTCTCATTCCTGTCCTTTGCCCTTTTTTGCTCCTCCACTCTGGGAACTGGTAGCTTAGTCCCCCTATGCCGTCATCCCTGTAATTGTACGTTTGCTTTTTATCAGAGGGAGAAAATATTAAAGATATCAGGCTCTGACTTTATTTGCTTAAAAATAGCTCATTTGTTTTCCTGTTCACCTAGGATTTATAGCAAGGTAGTAGAGAAGCCATCCTACTGAATTGTCGGGAAGGTCATGATGCATTTTTGCATAGAAAAACATAGAGAAATAGATCATTACTTTCCCAACAACCTAATATATTGATCTTGAGGAAGTACAACTTTAGGAGCTTTTGTGAATATTTCACTCCTCTGTTTTCTGGACCATAGGGAGGTTTCTGGTCTTAGGCAGAGACTCAATTCATGTGGTCCAGAAACTTTTTTCCTGGTCATTGTGGTGGGAAGGGAGATACGTGTTTCTGCATGTGTATGTGTGTCCTATTCCTTCCAGATCCTCACCTGTCAGAGTGTGGGTCAGTTTTAGGCATCTTAAAATTCTTCAGTTTTCTCCTCTGGATAGACAATGAGGGCTCTCCCAAACCTTTCTGATTCACAGTCAGAAAAGTTCAGGTCTTTTGAGTCCAGAGAGCATTTGGAACATCTGGAGTGTAGGACCCAATTGTAGTGTCTCCATGCCTGAGAAAACAGGAGTATTTCTTAGGGTTATAAGAGCTCCTGAAACAACACCATCATCCTACACGCTCATTAGGGCCAATCTTAGTGTCATTATGTAGCCTGTTCTCTAGCCAGCTCAGACTGGGTCCTGGGGGAACTGAGGGCATCTCCTTCCCATGAGTTAACCTCTCAAATGTGTGTCTCAGGAGTATTAAGTATGATGGCTCTTGCTGGAATGCAGCCCACTTCAGCCTGATTAGCAAGTTTCACGAAAATTCCTTCCTACACACTGGACACTCCAGTACCTGTCTCATGTCATAGATAAAACTGGATTGAAAGAGAAATCATAAGCCTAAGTTATAACATGACTGTTTCCGGTGGTGATTTCTTTAAACAGAATAATCCTAATATGTAGTAACCCCTTCAAAAAAGCTCGAAATTCTTAATTAAATGAGGCACCCTTTATAAAGCCTGACAATCATAATGCCTTATATGTAGCAGCTGCTAAAAGGACTAATTATAGCTCCCATATTTCTATTAATGCTATAGCTAGTTATTATAGAACACCTTAATTACATGATCTCCAGTAATATAACAATTTTAGGATGTAGTACTGCTGTTATCATCATTTTACATATGAGAAAATAGATCCTCAGTGAGGATAATGACTTGATCAAGGTCATAAAACTAACTATTAAATGGAAGAGAATTCCATCCTTGGTCTGTACAATTCTAAAAGTCCATCTTCCTAAGCACTGTAATTTGTCATACCACTGTTTCTCTCAGTTTGAAGATTGAGAATGCAAGAGACAATATCTTCCCCACTCAAACCCCTACACAATGGTGATACAGACATGGAATAATTACAACAGACACTACCAATTCTTGGGGTGGGATAGGTGGGCAGAACAGAGGAGTTCATTAGAAACAGATAGCTGTTTTCATTCATTCTCATTGCTGCTAATATTCCACTAATAGATATATCACAATTCATGTATTCTATTACTGATAGGTATGTAGATGATTTCCTGTATGGTATTTTACAAATAGTATTGATATAAACATACTAGTAAGTGCTTTTTAAAATATATATACAGGGAACCAGCAGTTAGCGTAATGGCTGTGTCGCTGGACTCCCACGTATTCGACCGCAGTTCACGTCCCGGACCCAGTGGCTTAAAACTCATGCCGGGCACATGTGTGTGCGTGCCCAAGATCCCGAGAGGATAATGGAGGAGAAGAGATTGTGGCATGACCATCCCCCCTGGGGGGTGATTTCTCGCTTTCTGTCTCTATGTCTCTCTCTGTCTGTCTGGCGAGTGCATGTGCCCTATAGCAATTACATGATCTCCAGTAATATAACAATTTTAGGATGTAGTACTGCTGTTATCATCATTTTACATATGAGAAAATAGATCCTCAGTGAGGATAATGACTTGATCAAGGTCATAAAACTAACTATTAAATGGAAGAGAATTCCATCCTTGGTCTGTACAATTCTAAAAGTCCATCTTCCTAAGCACTGTAATTTGTCATACCACTGTTTCTCTCAGTTTGAAGATTGAGAATGCAAGAGACAATATCTTCCCCACTCAAACCCCTACACAATGGTGATACAGACATGGAATAATTACAACAGACACTACTAATTCTTGGGGTGGGATAGGTGGGCAGAACAGAGGAGTTCATTAGAAACAGATAGCTGTTTTCATTCATTCTCATTGCTGCTAATATTCCACTAATAGATATATCACAATTCATGTATTCTATTACTGATAGGTATGTAGATGATTTCCTGTATGGTATTTTACAAATAGTATTGATATAAACATACTAGTAAGTGCTTTTTAAAATATATATACAGGGAACCAGCAGTTAGCGTAATGGCTGTGTCGCTGGACTCCCACGTATTCGACCGCAGTTCACGTCCCGGACCCAGTGGCTTAAAACTCATGCCGGGCACATGTGTGTGCGTGCCCAAGATCCCGAGAGGATAATGGAGGAGAAGAGATTGTGGCATGACCATCCCCCCTGGGGGGTGATTTCTCGCTTTCTGTCTCTATGTCTCTCTCTGTCTGTCTGGCGAGTGCATGTGCCCTATAGCAAAAACCTCTCCAAACAAAAAAAAAGATAAAATATATATACATACATATTTTGGTAGACTGAATGCTTAGGAGTAGAAATTTGGGGTCCTGCATTTTGCATACAATCAGCATAAGTATTTCAGAATTATTGTCATATGGTAGTGACAGTGTTATAGGAGAATTCTGGTTCTTCCATAACACACCAATGTTTGGCATACTCTCTTTATTTCATTTTAGCTATTCTGGCAGGTATGTAGTATTAACACACTATAACTTAAATTTTTCTGATGACTAACGAAGTTGAAAACATTTTCATGAGATAATTAAAATATTTTTTGATTTATCTTTTAAAGTCTATTGGTATTTTGCTTTATTTTTAATTGATAAATAATTATTGTATTATATATTGTATTATTTATTCCAATATATAATAATATGTAATGTTCCAAATATATTTATTTGGAATTGGATGGAAAGCACAGTAGTAAACCCACACATCTATGGCCAATTGATCTTCAGTAAAGGAGTCAAAACCATGTGATGAGGAGAGGACAGTCTTTTGAATAAACAGTGTTGAGGAAATTGGAAATCTATACATAGAAGATATAATTAAACCCTGATCTCCCACCATTTAAAAAATTCATCTCAAAATGGACTTAAATTTAAAACTTGAAACTGTAAGGTTACTAGAAGTAGTTAGGGGAAAGCATCATGACATTGGCCTTGGTAGTGATTTTTTGGCTATGACTCCCCAAAGCATAGGTGACAAAGGCAAAAAAAAAAAAAAAAGCTATTTGCTGATGATAACGTATATAGTAATGTCTTTACCTTGACTGATATGCATGGTGTTTGTGCTAGAAAAAGCAATGTTGTACATTGTAAAGATAAATGTGATTAAATGTAAATTAAAATAAAAGGTAAAATAAATTTATTTAATTTTATTTATTACAACTATTTTTTAATTTGCTATAGGGCATGTGTGCTCACCAGAGAGAGGGAAAGTGAGAAAGCAAGCTGCCAGGTCTAGGACTTCAACAGTAGTTGACAAAGTGGGAGTCCAGCGCCCCAACCACCATGCCGTCTGCTGGTCCCATTTGATTGATTTTCAAATGTTAAACTAACCTTTCTTTGTGTGGTAAACTCTTTGGCTCTATATAGTGTGCCTCTATATTTAGTTTGCTAATATTTTGTTTAGGATTTTGAAACGTAAGTCATTGGTATTCAATTTTTCTTTCTTGTCATTTATTTTCCAGATTTTTGGTATTAGGATTATGCTTTTCTCATAAAAAGAGTTACAGACTTTCTTTTTTACTATTCTGGTGAAGAGTTCATGTAACACTGATATTATTTCTTCCTTAAACATTTGGTAGAATACATCACTGAAATCATCTGAAACTTGATATTTCCATTTTGGGAGGGTTAGAGAGTGGAATCCATTTCCTTAGGAAATATCATACTATTCAGATTTTTCTTCTTCTTTTAGCTTTAATATAGTTTCATTTTCAAGGCCTTTGTTCATTTTGCCCAAATTGTAAAATTAATTATCTTAAAGTTTATAATATCCTAATAGTATCTTTTTTATTGTAATTTCTGGCATATATATTATTGTACATCTTTGTGGGATACAGTATAGTTTTCAAAGCAGTTTATAGTATGGAATAATCAATTCAAGGATATAAATATAATTCATCATCCTGAACATTGGTTTATGTTGTACACATTCAATATTTGTTCCCAATTCTTTTAGTGTGGTATACATTGACAATGACAGATTTTACTCTATTGTGGTACATTTACAACTTATTTCACTTGTTTACATATATTCTTATGTTTCTTAATAAAAGTCACAATGAGAATCAAAGTATAAAATAATAAGTACTCAGACACATTTTGACTGAAATTTCTAAGGAAGAACACATGAAATTGCCAACGAATAACCCAGTATTTTCTGAAACATGGAAACTTGAGAGAAACAGTATAGAAATGGTAGTCAGCAGATTGCATAGTGGTAGAGGTGCTGGACTCCCATGTGGCTCACTGCAGTTCGAGTCCTGATCCGGTTGCTTTAAACTCGCTCCAGGTGTGTGTGTGTGTGTGTGTGTGTGTGTGTGTGTGTCCAGAACCCCAAGAAGAGAATGGAGAAGGGATTGCAGCATGACCATTGCCCCTGGGGGGGGTGTGTGATTTTTTGCTTTCTGTCTCTCTGTCTCTCTCTGTTTCTCCAGCAAGCATGCATGCTCTATAGCAAAAATCTCTCAAAAGAAAGAAATAAAAGGAACTGAAGCAAACAGCTAGCTGGAGCTGGTTGGCTGAAATCAGGGAAACTCCCCTTTGCTGGGATAGGGTGAACAAGAGATTCCTAGCAGCTTCTGATACCCCTATGGATGGCATTCCTAACTGCCCAGGAGTCCAGCACTCTGAACAGTGCTGGGTCCTGTGAAGAGAAGCTCTGGTGATCAACAGGGCTGCAAGCTCCAGGGAAGGATGCTGTCCAGTTAATCCCAAGTCTCAGGACCCATAGAGCTGCAGAGTGGCACCACTGTGAGAACTGGGCACCTACTAAAGTAAAACCTGTCCCTAGGACAAAGGACTTGCAAATCTTCACATGTTTGTGAACCCACTGAAATCTCACCAGTCTGTGGAAGAAGCGGCAGTGACTCATCAGTAGGTGGTGATCCTGGCACACAAAACCCACATAGCATTATACACTCGAATATAGATAGACCACTGCAGTGGAAGGATTGCCACAGGAATCTCTGTCTCCCTCACAGAAGAATCTAAAGAAACCAGATAGTCCCCCTGATTGACTGGAAGACCTGCATGTTGGGGGCTACTTCCCCAATGTGAAATTCCAGCCACAGATCCCTGTCCCCTCTTTTGTCACCTTAGTGATTACCCTTCTGATTACCCTGAACTGTGAGTGTCAGAGAAGGGGAGGAGAAAGGAACAGTGGACAATGGAGAGGTGAGTTCTTAGAATCCTCCCACCTTGGTGGAGAAGAGATGAGGGTATGAAGTGGAGGATCCATCTAGATCCCTTCCACCTGCTGGCTCTCTACTAGCACCAATTGGGCCCTTCCAGAGTTTCCCCATGTCCCCACTATCGTTCTACTCTGCCCTGGAAGCCATCCCAGAGAATACCTGTGCTTGTGCTCCCTTGACTGCACAGACTACCATGTAGAAAGTCCTTTAAAAATGTTAATTCTATGCCATATGACCCAGTAGTCCCATTCCTGGGTATTTACCTTAAGGACAGGAAATCAGGTAGAATGACACTTGCACATCCATGTTTATTGCAGCATTATTCACAATAGCTAAGACATGGAATCCATCCTTAAATTAAAGTGTCCAACAACTGATGATAGGATTTAAAAAATGTGGCACATATACACAATAGAATACTACTCAGCCATAAAAACAATGAGATCCTGTCATTTGATAGAAAGTGGTTGAATCTAGAGATTGTAATGCTAAATCAAATAAACCAGACTACGAAAGACAAACACCACATGTCCTCACTGAATATATGTGAATGTCTTCATTCTATGGCAGAAATGGAAAGATTTTCAGTCATAGAAGTAGAAAGAACAACTGTAGATATCAGGGGTTGAGGGTTGGGGGATAGGAAGGGACCTAGAAAAAAAGCTTTCAGCAGACACAGGAATGCAGGTAGATAGAGTAAATGGGTTATAGAATGATATACCACAACTGAATTAAAAAAAAAAACAGACCGCTAATCATAGCTATATACACACAAAAATGTATCTCAAATGCAGTATACCTTGTTGAAACTGAACATTATATTATCCTTGATTTGATTGTCACACACTGTATGCACAGTTTGAAACTCCATGTTGTCCCCGCAAAGATGTACAACAATTAAATAAAAATAAAAAGTCATAAAATAAAAGAAAAAAGAGAAATATGTGTCCACTCAAAGTTGTGCATATGGTGTTTATAGCTGATTTATGCATGATGGCCCAAAACGAGTTACAGTTGAAATGTTTACCACCTGTAGAAGACATAAATTATGACAAACAATAGATTACTACTCAGTAATAAACACATAAATTACTGATACACACCACACAACATCAATAATCTCAAACACTCTGAGCAAAAGAAGTCAGATACAAGAGCACATACTGTAAGATTCCACTTATTTGACTCTCTGTGAAAAACTAGACCTAATGGACAATGACTGAATTCAGATGGCCTCGACATGGGACTACAAGCCCTATGTTCTATATCTTGCCTGTTATAGTTTAAACAGAACATAACATTGTCAAACATTGAGAAATGTGCACCTAAAATGGGCACATTTTATTTTACGTAAACTTTACATCAATGAACTCGATTTTAAAATAAAATAGATTGAAAGATGGATAAATGTTAAGGCAAATATAATCAATTATTAATGTTAAAGAATAAATCTAGGTGGCTGCTATATAGATGTTCACTGTGAAATTCTTTCAATCTTGCTTATACTTAAGCATTTTTGTAAGACAATGTTGGGAGAAAAATGAAATTGCTCATTTCATTGAGAATATGAAACAAAGCTCTCAATTATTAGGTTGTTGGAAAAGTCATGATGTATTTTCTATGCAAAAATGTGTCATGACTTTCTGACAATCCCATGTTTTGGTTAAGAATGTAAATTTATATCAACATTTTGAAAAACACTTTGTCTACATCTACTAAAGCTAACTATTACTTACTCTAAATAGATTGTGCCTCAGGAGAAGCAAGATGGTACATATCTTCATCTGTAAGATGGTTACCTTGGTGCATACTTACAAAAAAAGATTGAGCTGTGCATTTGAGATTTATGTTCTTTACTGATAAATATCATAATACAATAACATTTTTGGAAGCTCTGTATTCTCAGATGAAGCTGTTGACTTTGAGTTTCACTGGTTTAGGAAGCACGCTTGCGAAAGGATCTCCAATGTCAGTATCTGTAGTTCTTTCCTCCTGGACTAGTCAGCTTCCAAAGAAAATTATTTTAATAAGTTATTTTCAGGATAGAAATTTGGCAGCCAAATGCAGGTAAAGGGATGTGAGCTTCAGCATTTAGCATTTTGAGTGCATATAGAGTCATGTAATTTATCTATTTTGATATGGTTTGCTAATCTCAGTTACATGTGGCAGCCTTCTCCAGAAAGTAGCCAATCCCAAACTTCTCTACAAAGTAAATCTTGCAACCTCTCCTGGACAACAGAGTGGCTGTATTTTAGTAGTGTCCCTTGAAGACGGGAATTTAAGGATCAAATTTCACCTGCAATAGCTGCCATCTCTTTCTTCTTAGTTATTTCTTTTCCTCCCAGATCCAGGGGTACCAAAGGTTGCCAGTCTGGGGGCCTTTTGAAGATTCTTCAGGGTTAATCAGATTGTTTCTTCTGTTTCACTTACTGCCAGTTTAGGATTTAGTCTTTCTGTCTGTTAATTCAGTCAACATTCAAAGAACAATTTCACTGCCCAGAGCAACACACTCTAGAAAGACTTTAATGCATTATTGCAGTGACAATGTTGACAAAATGATGGGGTAGGACCAATCTCACTTCATCCTTCCCCACAGAAAACTAATATCCACTATCCAGTGCCAAGATTATTATCTGGACTATCCCAGAACTCACCTGAGGTTGGGATCATCCCTGGGAACACACAGCAGTGAAAATCCACAGCAGACAGAAGGGAAACGCACCTCCCCACCTGCGACACCCCTCCTGCAAGCTGTCAGGCACTGACTGCATGGGAAAGTCCCTCAATTTATGGTTTACTCTAGGAAAAGTGAGACAGAGGTAGACAGCCAGCGTCCCCACCAACGTCGGGCGCCTATCTGATCTCCACTTGGCCAAAGGAAATGCCAAATCACAGGCTATTGAGTAGTAGTGCCACACTGCCTGCGCACCCCCTAGGTTCTCCCAGCACAAATCCAAATCCGTAGTGGGCATTCCCATATATCCTGGATACTCTTTTTGGATCCCTCCCCAGTACCATATGGGACTGCGGTCCAACGGAAGTAGGGATCTTTGCCAGCTCCTATAGCAAACCTGGGTTTCGCGCGCCATCTGGTGCTGAAAAGGAGGCAGTGACTTAGCTTTAGGGAAATCTGCAAGGACTGCCAGACAATAGTTTCAAAACATGAGCATGCAAAGCAAGGCAACGAAGATTGGAATAAATTCTGACTCCTTCGGTATGAATATGTAGCTGTAATTCCATAAGAAACAAGAGCAAATGGGAAGCATGATTTTGCTAAATGGACAAAGCAAGGTGCTGCTGACTGATCCTACAGAGACAGCGCTGAGTGACTTCTCAGAAAAATAGCAAAAGTTTTGCGAAAACTCTGAAAATCCAAGAAATAGTAATATTGCAGAAATAGAGAAACCTAACAAAAGAGTTGCCGTAATTTAAAAAATGAAGGTCCAGTTGTGGTAGCCCACACCTGTACATGCTGATAGCACCATGAGGCCACAGGAGAGGTGGCCTGTTTGATTCTCATGCTAAAAGCCTGCCATGGCAGTCAAACCCATAGTCCCAGCTACTCGGTAGGCTGAAGCAGAAGTCTGAGTTCACAGCCAGTCTGGGCAACAGTGTGAGACCCTGTCTGAAAGAAGCAGATATGGCAGGTATGCCTATAGTTCCAGCTATAGGAGGAAGGCAGAAGGATCATGACATAGTGAGATCTTTTGTAAAAAAAAATGTAAACAAATAACACCCCCCCCAGGATTCCAGTAATTCCAGTAACTGAAAATACAGTAGAGAACCTCAACAGCAGAACTGAACAAGCAGAAGAAAAAGAAGAAAGGATCAATGAGCTCGAAAGAGCACATGTTGAAAATATAGAGAAGAAAAAAAAGAATGAAAAGTAATGTAGAAAGTTTATAGAATTGATGAGATGACATGAAAGGAATAAATGTAAGGGTCACTGGAGTTCAAAAAGAGCAAAAAAATTACAAAAGGGTTAAAAAAATCTATTCAAGAAAATAATAGTAGAGTATTTTCTAAATCATGAGAACAATATTACCATCCAGATATAGGAAGGTAAAAATTTCAACCCAAATATAACTACCCCAAGATATATTATGATCAGACTCTAAGCGGTCAAAGATAAAAAGAGGATTCAGAAAATAGGAAGTGGGAACCAGCAGTTAGCGTAATGGCTATGTCGCTGGACTCCCATGTAGTCGACCGCGGTTCGCATCCCGGACCCGGTGGCTTCAAAATCACGCCGGGCGCGTGTGCGTGCGTGCCCAAGATCCTGAGAGGAGAATGGAGAAGGGATTGCGGCGTGACCATCCCCTCTGGGGGGTGATTTCTCGCTTTCTGTCTCTATGTCTCTCTCTGTCTGTCTGGTGAGCGCATGCGCCCTATAGCGAAAACCTCTCCAAAAAAAAAAAAAAAAAAAAAAGTAGGAAGTGAACAGAAACAAATAACTTACTAATATTGCCCAATATATTTGGCAGTGGACTTCTTAGCAGAAACCTTGCAGACCATAAAGTTGGATGACATATTCAAAGTGCTAAAGGAGAAAACCACCAACCAAGGATTTTGTATTTGGTAAAGTCATCCTTGAGAAATGAAGGAGAGATAAAGATTTATCAGACATGGACCAGCAGTTGGCATGGTGCTTGGGGGTGCTGGACTCCCACATGGCTGACCATGGTGCAAGTCCCAGGCCTGGTGTCTTGCTTTCTCATGCTCTCTCTCACACTTTCACTCTCTGGTCAAATTAAAATAAATAAATGGATAAATAAATTTGAATAAAATGATTCTTAAAAAAAAGATTTATCAGACAAACAAAAATTGAGGGAATTCATCATATGTAACAAGAAAACACCAATGTATAAAACTTACTGGTAAAATTAAGAATACAGACATATTCAAATACTCTTATAAGGTAATCATGGTATATAAACAACTTATATCTTTAATATGAAGACTAAAGGGCAGAGCTATTAAAAATAATTAAAACTACAAGAACATTACCAGTGGATGGCATAGTAGCTGGACTCCTACATAGTTGACTGTGGTTCGAGTCCTGGATCTGGCGGCTTAAAAAACACGCTGGGCACATGTGCATGTGTGCCCTAAACCCAAAGAGGAGTAGAGGAGACAGATTGCAGTGTGGCCATCCACCCTGGGGGTGATTTTTCACTTTCTGTCTCTGTCTCTCTGGCAAGCACATGTGCACTATAGTTAAGATCTCTCTCTAAACAAAAGAAAATTAAAAATATTAAAAGGGATGGTGTTAAAGTATTGAGATTTTGTTGTTTTTCTATGTGATCAAAGTTAAGCTACTGTCAGTTGAGAGTAATTTATTATACTATAAGATTTTTATAAGCTTCATTTTAACCACAAAGCTAAAGCATATATTAAATATAAAAAAATAAAAATCAAGAAATCAAAACATGCAACTACAGAAAAATCATGTAACTACAAATGAAAATAGTGAAAGAAAGAAAGAAAGAAAGAAAAACAAACAAAGAAATTGCTCAAAAAAAACACCCTAAAAATCAAGTAGTAATGGATTGAATTTTCCATTAGGAGACACAGTGGCTGAATGGAAATAAATAAGTAAATAACACAAAAATGTAGCCCAACTATATCCTGCCTGCAAGAAACTGACTTCATGACCATAAATGTAATACACCACATTAACAGAAAGAAAGATAAAAACCATATGATCATCTCAATTGATGCAGAGAAAGCATTTGATAAAATACAACATCCTTTTATGATTAAGACTCTCAGTAAGATTGGTATAGAAGGGTCATTTCTGAACACAATAAAAGCAATCTATGAAAAACCTACAGCTAATATTATACTGAATGGGGAAAAGCTGAAAGCTTTTCCTCTGAAAACAGGTACTAGGCAAGGCTGCCCACTTTCTCCACTGCTCTTTAATATAGTACTGGAAGTCTTAGCTATTGCAATCAGAGAAGAGAACAATATTAAAGGCATTCGAATAGGCAAAGAAGAGTTGAAAATATCTTTATTTGCAGATGACATATGGTATACTTAGAAGACCCAAAGGTATCCATGAAAAAATTTCTCGAACTAATAAGTGAATACAATAAGGTGGCAGGATACAAAATCAATATCCAAAAATCTATAGCATTTCTATTTATGAACAACAAGTTGAATGAAGCAGAGCTGAAGAAAGGAATCCCTTTCACCGTAGCCACAAGATGTATAAGATATCTAGGGATAAACCTAACTAAGAAAGTCAAAGACCTTTATAAAGAAAACTACGAGAATCTTAAAAAAGACATTGAAAGTGACATAAAAAAGTGGAAGGACATCCCATGCTCCTGGATTGGTAGAATTAACATAATCAAAATGGCAATTCTACCCAAATTAATCTACATGTTTAATGCAATTCCAATCAAAATACCAGAGATATTCTTCAGAGATCTAGAAAAGACAATTATAGAATTTGTCTGGAACCATAAAAGACCTCGTATTGCAAAAGCAATCCTGCGTAAGAAGAATGGAGTAGGAGGCATATCACTCCCTGATCCCAAGATATACTATAAAGCTGTGGTCATCAAAACAGCATGGTATTGGCATAAAAACAGACATGTGGACCAATGGAAGAGAATAGAGACCCCAGAAATAACTCCCAAAGCTTATAGCCAACTGATCTTTGACAAAGGATATCAGTCAATCCATTGGGAAAAGGAAAACCTCTTTAGTAAATGGTGCTGGAAAAACTGGGTATCCACCTGCAGAAAGATGAAACTGAACCCCCATCTTTCACCATTAACAACAGTCAACTCAAAATGGATCAAAGATCTGAACCTAAGACCTCAGACAATAAAACTACTTGTGGAAAATGCTGGGGAAACTCTGGGAGACATTGGAGTAGGCAAAGACTTCTTAAATAAGACTCCCAAAGCACAGGCAATAATCCCTAAAATAGACAAGTGGGACTATATTAGACTAAGAAGTTTCTGCACAGCAAAGGACACAGTAACAAGTGTGAACCGACAACCCTCAGAATGGGAAAATATTTTTGTTAAATATGCCTCAGACAAGGGACTGATAACGAGAATACATAGGGAACTCAAGTGCCTTATGCGAAAAAAAATGATTAACCCGATTAAAAGATGGGAAAGTGAGCTGAACAAAAGTCTCTCTAAGGAAGACATACGAACAGCCAAAAAGCATATGAGGAAATGCTCAACATCCCTCATCATAAGGGAGATGCAGATAAAAACCACAATGAGATACCACCTAACCCCTGTCAGAATGGCAAAGATTAAGAATATAAAAAGTGATAAGTGTTGGCGGGGATGTGGTGAAAAGGGAACCCTCCTACACTGTTGGTGGGAATGTAAACTAGTTCAACCACTGTGGAGAACAATATGGAGGTTCCTCAAAGATCTACAAATAGAACTACCATTTGATCCAGCAATCCCACTTCTGGGTATTTACCCAAAAGACAGGAGAACGCTCAGTCAGAAAAGTGCTTGCACATCCATGTTTATTGCAGCATTATTCACAATTGCCAAGACATGGAACCAACCTAAATGTCCACAAACTGATGAATGGATTGGAAAAGTGTGGTATATATACTCTATGGAATACTACTCAGCCATAAAAAATAACAAGACCCTGGAATTTGATAGAAAGTGGTCAGATATGGAGGATCTATTGCTGAGTGAAGTAAGCCAGGCTATGAAAGAAAGATATTGTATGTATCCACTCAATATATACCGACTATCTGCACTCTATGGTAGAGAGCGAAAAATTGGACGACATAAAAGCAGTGAAGGTACTTAACGAGAATAGGACAGTGTGGAATGGGTGAGGTGAAGAGAAGAGGATAGAGAAAGATAGCAAGAGAACAATAGAGAGGCAGGACGGTAGTGAGAATCAGACATGGTTTATTACCTGTTGATGAGGACATGTATAGTATTCTCAACTGGATTGGTCTGAGAAGTATTTAATGATGTGTAAAGTCGTTTTACAAACAAAATGAGAAATAGTGATTGACTGTTTTAAAAAATAACTATAATAATAATAATAATGATTGGGAAAACCCTAGAAAAGATATGGAATGTTGAAGCAGGGAGATTAATGTCTCTGTATTGACTGACATGCATGGCATTCCCTTTTGAAAAAGCAATGTAATACACTGTAAATTTACATGTAATCCAATGTAATATAAAGAAGATTATGATGATAATAAAAATAAAAACAAAACAAATAAAAACAAAACAAAACAAAATTTTCCATGGACAGAATGAATAAAGAATATTTTAAACCAAAAAAAAGATACTGACTTCATCTACACATAAACAAAATGAATAAATGAATAGATGCAGGAAAAAATTACATAAGAATGGAAACAACAAACAAAATGAGCATGTGTTGCTATACTTATATCAGATCAAATAGACTAACTCAAAAGCTATAGAAAGAGTTTAGTCCCCTCTTTCTCTCAAGTTCTGTTGCTCTTCTAACTTTTTCCATGGGATGATACAGCAAGGAGGCCATCACCAAATGCCCAGGAAATGTCAGTGCCAGGTGCCTTTGGATGTCCCAGCCTCTAGGACCAGGACCCAATTAAATCTTTTATTTGTAAAGAATAAATTCATATGGAATTACAACAGACTTTGACTAGCCAAAGCAATTTTGAGCAAAAAGAACAAACTTAAGGCATTGCACTACTTTGTTATAGTACAAAGTTATAGTAACCAAAACAGTATGGTACTGGCTTAAGAAGACAAATAGACCAATGGAGCAGAATAGAGATTCCAGAGGAATAAACCCATACTTAATGCCAACTGATTCTAACAAAAATGCTGAGAATACACTTTGGGGAAATGACAGTCTCTTCAACAAATGATGTTGTGAAATTTGAATATTCACATATAGAAGAATGAGACTAGACCCTTACCTCTTACCATATAAAAAAATCAACTCAAAATAGATGAAAAACATAAATACAAATCCAAGAATTATAAAAATGATAGAATAAAATATAGGGAAAATATTCGATGACATTGTTCTGAACAAGAGTTTCTTGAACAATATCTTAAAAGCAAAGGCAACAAAAGAAAAGTAGACAGATGTTGTTACATCAAACTAATAAGTTTCTTCATAGCAAAGGAATAAATCAACAGAGTGAAGAGACAACCTATGGAACAGGAGAAAATATTTGCAAACCATACAACTGAAAAGTAGTTAATATTCAGAATATATAAGGAATTAAAAGAACTCTATTATTATAGTTATTAATAGAGTTGTTTTAATAAACAACCATGATAAACGGTATGGAGATTCCTCAATAAACAGTATGGAGATTTCTCAAAACACTGAAAATACAATAGAGCTACCATATGACTTGGGAATCACACTACTGGATACATACCCGCTACCAGAAAATGCAATGAGTATGTTTTAGAGATATGTGCACATTTTGAAGCACTGTTCAAAAGGCAAGCCAGGTAGTCACCTCAAGTATCCCTCAATGGATGAATGAATAAAGAAAATGTTGTGTAATCAGAACCAGTAGATAGCATAATGGTTATGTCGCTGGACTCTCACATAGTTCGACTGTAATTTGAGTCCCAGACTTTGTGGCTTAAAACTCACACTGAGCCTGTGTGAAGAGAATGGAGGAGAGATTAGGGTGTGGCCATCCCCCTGGGAGGTGATTTCTAGCTTTCTCTCTCTCTCTCTGGTGGTTCCTGTACCTGATAGCAAAAAATCCCTTTTTAATAAAAAGAAAGAAAGGAAGGAAGGAAGGAAGGAAGGAAGGAAGAATATATACAATGAAATAATACTTAGCCATAAAAAAAGAATGAAATCCTGTCATTTGTGGCAACATAGATAAACCTGGAGGACATTATGTTAAGAGAAGTGAATCGGCTACAGAAAGAGAAACATCACATGATATCACTCATATGTGGAATGTAAAAAGCTGATCTCATAGAAACAGAATATAATAATGGTTACCAGAGGCTGGAGAGGCTAGAGTGGAGGAATAGAGTGGGAGAGATTGGCTAATGGTTATAGGGTCTTAAATAGAAGGAATAAGTTTCAGCACGCTAATACACAGAAGGGTGATTACAGTTAACAATATTGTATATTTAAAAATATAAGTGGTCAGTTTGTTATATTTTGATCAACTCGACTGGGGGAGAAATGTTCATATATTGAAATGATCACCTTGTAAGCTAAATAATGTGATTGAATGTATTAAAAAATGTAAATAAATATAAATAAATTTTAAAAATGTAAGTGGTCTTCAAAAAGTCTATTGGAATGCACATTATGAAAAAATTATGCATGGATTTCAAAAAAATTTGTACCAAAATAAACTCATACTTTAACTTTATTTTCTAACATATTTCTAAAATCCTTCAGAGCTAAGTGAGAGAATTTTAAGTGTTCTCATCACAGAGAAACAAGAAATATCTGAGATTATGTTTTGCTAAGTACACTGATTTGATCATTAAACAATGTATACATACATAATAACATCACACTATACCCCACAAATGTATACAATTATTGAGTATAAATTATTTTTAAAAGATTACTGCAAGAAGAGTAAAGATTACTGTAATAGGAGAGAGAGATTCAACTCAACTTCACTGAATCTAAACTCAGGAGGAATTTTTAGAGCTAACAGTACTGGAGGACGCCAATGATGAGATTGGTCAATGTGGTTAAGCCACCTTGTTTTCTGAATAATATTTAAGGGTCTTGGGCCCCTACCCTCTCACTGGGACTGAGAGGTAGGTGTGCTATCATTCTTGATTACATTTCAAAGGGATGACTCCTGGATCTTTGGGAAAGACATTCCTGGGCTGTGAAACTGGCAAGAGTCTGAGAGAAGATCTAAATTTCAAAAGGGTAGAGAAAGAATTTACAATTGCAGGTTTTCCAAAGTAAATATAAAGAAAAGGGAGGTCAGAGGCCTATAGTGAGAAAAAAGTCTAAGGTCTCAAGCTGAGGACAATGTTAAGGCTGTGCTAGTTACCATTCATCCATCTGGTTTCCAACTTCCAAAATTTTGTTACTATTGAGTTTTCTTCTTTCTGACTTGACAGAGTTTGAGTCTTTTTAAAAATAACTTTGGGACCAGCAGATGGCTTAGTGGTGCATCGCTGGACATGACAACCTTGGTTTGAAGCTCAAACCTGAGGCTTAAAACTCATGTTGGGTGCGTATGTGTGTGTGCCCAAAGTTCTGAGAGGAGAATGGTAGAGAAGGGATTGTGGTGTGGCCATCCCCTCTGGGGGATGAGTTCTCACTTTTTGTCTCTCTGTATCTCTCTATCTTTCTGGTGAGCACTCATGCCCTACAAGAAAAATTTCTCCTAACAACAACAACAAAAATTACTTCACTTTTTGTAGAGTTTAAGAAGGAAATAAAATTATATAAGTTTAATATAACATTTTTAACCAGAAGTGTGAGAATTCTTTAATAAAGGTACATTATATGCCATTATTCTGTTTGTAGGGTGGATATCGGCATCTTTTGCATTTCTTTAGAAGAGGAGTTTAAGGGCAGGAACTTTGTTGCAAGGGGGCAGCTATGAAATTTATGTAGAACATGCATTTTTATCATAGTGTATTGTTACAAATCAACAAAAATAGCATAACTCCTTAATATTTCCACTTAACATAGAGAAAGAAGTAAAACTTAAGTTTTGCATGAAGCTAGCACTGTACTAATTTGGCTTATTACAAGAGGTACAGAGGAGAAATTGGACAATTATGAGTATTAACACTAACAAGTCTCTAGGGATCTCTGTCCCATGACTCCTTATATCTCTAAATGCTCAAAGTAGAATTATGTTTGGCTTCCTCCAGGTATTAAGCTAACAAGCCAGCAGCTCACTGTTTCTGAATCTATCAGTTAAGGTTTCAAAATATAAATATAAAATATCTTTAAATTTCTGAAGACCTGGGGTAGGTACAGTAAGGGTACTATGTGTCCCGGGTCATCTCAAATACTCACTACAGAACCTTTTCTTTCTGGTACACCCTGTTCCAGCTGAGAAATGTTAACTATGATTACTCTGGCTATTCTTTCATTTTTGGCCTTGATTTAGCTTTGTAGTTGCTTATTAATTTATTCAACTTCTCATCTGGGATCCCACACTCTCTTACCCCCTTTTGTCCCCCCAAACAAACTTTTTAACCTCAATTTAGAAATCTGATTTTTTTTCCTTCTGACTATTTAGCATTTGTATTTATTTCTCTTAATCCTGAATTCTGATTCCAGTTAATCTCATGACAAAGACTCAAAAAGCATCTAATCTCTTTCTGCCAAATTAGGGACATCTGCATTTTTTTTTTCTCAGTATCTAGGTTAGAGGTAAACACAGAAACTTGAGACTGGACAGTTACAACCAGTAGTTCCTAGTTTTGGAAGACTTCCTCTATCATGTCCAAATCAACTCTTACCTGTTGGCTGATGCAGTAAAGAGGCAGTGAAGGTGAGTAAAGGGACCTGATCACCCTTCAATGACAGATAGAGACGTTGCCTTAGTTTTCTGGAAGTACTTCTCTGTTATCTCAAGATCTACAAAGTTTTCTGAGGCCATATATAAAATAAAGGATTGGGAGCCCCTTTAGGGA
>NW_006159774.1:97412-98742 GCF_000334495.1 Tupaia belangeri chinensis
GGGAAAGAAAAACTAAAAGATAGGGCAAAAGATATCCGTTTGAGATACTGATTAGAGGAAAATTAAAAGACAAAAGATAAAAAGTTGATCTTTATGAAGATTGGGGAACTTTCTGACATTAACTGCAGGGTGCCATAAGTGAGGGACCTCTGTAGAAATGGCCTGATTGAAGTTCTATATGCCAGTGTCGATAATGAAATGAGATGCTGCTCCATTTTCTAAAATAACTTACAGTTCCTCTGAAAGTCTCAATAGAATAAATGGACTTGCTAAAGGCAGAGTCTGAATGAATAGAAAGCAAGGAGTTGTCTGCCAGTTAGTATTACTCTTCTCTTGATGAGGTACCCAATCAGTTGTGCCTTAGGAAAGGCTTTTTGAAATTTTATTTCATTTTAATTTATTTTATACATTCAATCACCATACATCACTTAGCTTGTAAAGTGAATTTTCCCAGTATAAATACACTTCACACCAATCTAGTTGAAGATACTATACACATTATCATCAACAGATTAGAATCCATTTCTGTGTGCCATAAATGTCTTGCCTCTCTATTTTTCTCTTGATTTTTTTCCCTCATACTCTCCGTGTTCTCCCACCCTCTTCCCACACTGTCTCCAGTACCCATAACCATTTCCCATGCTTCTATATCCTCTAATCTTTCAGCTTACCTGTGGAGTGTGGATAGTTAGTATATGTTAAATGGAAGCATATAATGTCTCTCTTTCATAGCCTGGCTTACTTCACTCAGCAATAAATTTTCCGTATTTGTCCGCTTTCTATCAAATGCTAGAGTATTATTGTTTTTTATGGCTGAGTAGTACTCCATAGAGTATATGTACCACATTTTTTCAGTCCATTCATCTGTGTGTGGACATTTGGGTTGATTCTGTGTCTTAGCTATTGTGAATAATGCTGCAATAAATACAGATGTCCAAGCACTTTTCTAACAGTGTTTTTCTATTCTTTGGGTAAATACCCAGAAGTGGAATTGCTGGATCATATGGTAGTTCTATTTGTATATCTTTGAGGAACCTCCATATTGTTCTCCACAGTGGCTGGACCAATTTACATTCTCACCAATAGTGTAAGAGAGTTTCCCTTTCACCACAGCCCTGCCAGCACTTAATAACTTTTCTTTCCTTTTCTTTAAATTTATTTTTTTTGCATCAATTCACTATACATCATTACAGCATACAAAATGAATTTTCCATCCCAAATACACTGCACATTGGCTCAGTGAAGCACATCAACATACATGTTATCGACAAACAATTTTCCATTTATGTCCTGTAAATCTTGCTGCTTTTTTTTTTTTTTTTTTTGCCAT
>NW_006159774.1:98775-104649 GCF_000334495.1 Tupaia belangeri chinensis
AAACCTCAGTGAGTAGAATGAGCATACTATAAAGTAGCACCTAGCTGGGGCTGTATAGCTTACTGCAGTTATCAAATATGCATTTTTTTTTATTTTGATAAGAACAGTTTTAGTATTTTTTTTCTTCTGAAACTTTTTTTTAATTAATTTACATTCATTCCCTGAGCATCATCACAACATACTAAATGTGGTTTCCCATCTAGAATAAACTGCATAGTGGCTTAATCATGCATGTTATCATCAATAATATTCCATTTCTACTTTCATATATTTGTATGTGTATATATATATATGTATATATACGTTTTTTACCCCATGTCTGACCCTCTGCCCTTTCCAACTCTCTTATTACACTATCTCTGCTACATACAGTTGTCTTCCATTCCTTTTCCCCAAACATTTTGTTGCTCACACAATACCATAAGTAATCTAACTACTTTCAATAGCAAGTTCAGCTGGTAATTTCAAAAAAAGCAGTTTTGAACTGGTAAGGATATTTTCTTGAAACTTAAAGCCTAGAAACAGGTTAGTATTCTGTTCAAATAGTAGGTACATGAACCTATTGACAGCTCAAGACAGGACAAAAATCCTTAAAACAGGATAACAAAGCTTAGAAGAAAAGCAGCAATATTTTAGTCAAGTCACAGAATGCAGCACTTAATACTATTAAAACAAATTTTTTTTTGCCGTATCGCATTGTGATTTTTATCTGCATTTCCCTTATAAGAGATGTTGTGCATTTTTTTCATGTTTTTTGGCTATTCATATGTCTTCCTTAGAGAGTTGTTTGTTCAGTTCTTTTCCCCATCTTTTAATTGGGTTGATCATTTTTATTTTCAGGTAAGCAGCTTGAGTTCCCTGTGCATTCTGGTTATCAGTCCTTTATTGGAGACAATTTACAAAATTATTCTAAGAATTGTTGATTCACACTAATTACTATGTCTTTTGCTGCGCAGAAACTTCTTTTATTTGTTGTTGCCCTTTTTTTTTTTTTTAAGAATTTTTGCTGTACGGCATGTGCCCCTGCCAGAGAGATAGAAAGCAAGAAATTACTTCCGAGGTGATGACCACGCCACAATCCCTTCTCCTCCAATCTCTTCCCAAGATCTTTGGCATGCATGCACATGCAACTGGTGTGAGACCAAAGCCACCAGGTCCAGGACCTGAACTATGGTTGGCCATGTGGGAGTCTAGCAACGTAACCACTGTTATCTGCTTGTCCTGTGCAGAAACTTCTTAATTTGGGGGATTATTGTCTGCGCTTTGGGAGTCCTATTTAAGAACTCTGTGTCTGCCCCAATGTCCCTAGAGTTTCTCTATTGTTTTCTACCAGTAGTTTTATAGTTTGAGGTCTTAGGTTTAGATCTTTGATCTACTTTGAGTTGATTTTTGTCAATGGTAAGAGTTAGGGGCCCAGATTCCTCTTTCTGCAGGTAGATACCCAGTTTTTTCAGCACCATTTACTAAAGAGGTTTTCCTTTCTCACTGGATTGACTGGTATACTTTGTGAAAAATCAGTTGGCTGTATGTTTTGGGGGTTATTTCTGGGGTCTTTATTCTGTTCCATTGGTCCTCTTGCCTTTTTTTGTGTGTGTGTGCCAATACCATGATGATTTGATTATCACAGCTTTGTAAGATATTTTGGGGTCAGAGACTGAGATGCCTCCTACTCTACTCTTCTTGCACAGGATTGCTTTGGGAATAAAGGATCTTTTATGATTCTGGAGAGAATCTATGATCGTCTTTTATAAATCTGTGAAGAATGTCTCTGGTAATTTGATTGGGATTGCATTAAATATGTAGATTAATTTGGGTAGAATTGTCATTTTGATTATATTAATTCTTCCCATCCAGGAACATGGCATGCCTCTTCCACTTTTCTGTGTCATTTTCAATTTATTTTTAAAGATTTTCATAGTTTACTTGTAGAGGTCTTTGATTCTCTCAGTTAGGCTTATCCATAGGTATCTTATACTTTTTGTGGCTGTGGTAAATGGGATTACTTTCGGGCAGTTCTGCCTCTGTCTGTTTGTTGTTTGTATATAGAAATGCTATAAATTTCTGAAAGCTGATTCTGTATCCTGCCACTTTACTGTATTCATTTATTACTTCCAGGAGTTTTTTTCATGGATACTCTTGCGTCTCTCTATATAACACAATCATGTCATCTGCAAATAGAGATAATTTTATGTCTTTTTTCCCATTTGAATACCTTTCATTACATTATCTTTTCTGATTTCATTGGCTAAGACTTTCAACACTATATTGAAAAGTAGTGGAAAAAGTGGGCAAACTTGTCTTATTCTAATTCTAGCAAAAAACTCTCAGCTTTCCCCTATACGGTATAATGTTAGCTATGGGTTTTTATAGATAACTTTTATTCTTCTATGCTGATTTTACTGAATCCTAATGATGAAGGGATGTTGCATTTTATCAGACACTTTTTCTGCATTGATTTATATGATCATATGGTTTTTATCTTTATTTCTGTTAATATGGTGTATTACATTTATGGTTTGGGTATGTGAATTCCTGGAATAAAGCCTACCTAGTCGTGCTGTATAATCTTTTTTTATATGTTGTTGGAGATGATTTGCTAGTATCTTGTTGAGAATTTTTGCATCTATATTTATCAGTGGTATTGATCTGTAGTTTTCCTTCCTTGTCATGTCCTTGTCTCTTTTTGGAATGAGGGTGATGATGGGGGGGGAGGGTTCATAAAATGCATTTGGGAGGTTCCTTCCTTTTGGATCTTTAAAAATAACTTGAGTAGAATGGGGGTTAACTCTTCCTTAAAAGTTTTTAGAATTCAGAGGTGAAGACATCAGGAATGGGGCTTTTCTTTGTTGGGAGTTTATTTGTCACTGTTTCCATCACATTGCTTGTTACGGATCTTTTCAGGCTTTCTGTGTCCTCTTGATTCAATCTTGGTAGATAATGTGTCCAGGAATTTGTCCATCTCATCCAGATTTTCTTGTTTGTTGGCATATAGTCACTAACAATGTCCTCTGATATTTTGTATTTCTATATCTGTTATAGTATTGCCTATTTCATTGATAATTTGATTTATCTTGTTCCTTTCTCTTTTCTTAATTAGTCTAGCTAATGGTATGTCAATTTTGTTTATCTTTTCAAAGAATCAGCTTTTGCTTTCATTTATTTTCTACATAGTTCACTTATTTTCTATTTCATTTATTTCTGCTCAAATTTTTATTATTTCTTTTCTCTTGGCATTTTGGGATTTTTTTTGTTGTTGTTTTTCCAATTCTCTGAGGCATGATGATAGGTTGTCCATTTGCCATCTTTTCATCTTTTCCTTATGCACATTAATTGCTATAAATTTCCCTCTTATGACTGCTTTTCCTGTGTTTCATAGATTATGGAAACTCTTGTTTTCATTATCATTGGTTTCCATGAATCTTTTGATTTCAGTCTTAATTTCTTCAGCAATTGTGAAGTCATTTAGGAGTAGGTTATTTAATTTCTATGTGATTGTGTATTTTGTGGTTTGTTTTCTGAAATTAATATCAAGCTTAATTCCATTGTGGTCAGAGAAGAACGCTGATAAAGTTTCTATGTCTTTGAATCTGTATGGATTTGTTTTGTGCCCTCTTCTATGGTCAATCTTGTAAAGGTTCCATACAGGGGTGAGAAAAATGTATATTTCATGGTTTTGGAGTGGAATATTCTATAGATGTCTGTCAAGTCCATTTGATTTATGTTATCATTGAGATCCTGCATCTCTTTGCTTATTTTTGGTCTATATGATCAGTACAGAGGAGATAGGGGGGTGCTGAGACCCCCCAAAATAAGTGTATTGCATTTTATCTCTCCTTTTAGCTCTATCAGTCTTTCCTACACATATTTGGGTGCTCCTAAGTTGGTTGCATAGAAATTTATAAGCATTATATCGTCTTGATGAATTAGCCCTTTTACTACTATATAATGACCTACTTTTTCAGCTCTGTTTTGGTTTCTATTTGCATGGAATACCTTTTTTCCAGCCATTCACTTTTAGTCTATGTATGTTTTTATCCATGAGGTGCCTTTCTTGCTGGCAATAACTAGAGAGTTTCTGGGTTTTTTAATCCATTCAGCCAATCTGTGTATCTTGATTGGATAATTTAATCCATTAACATTCAACGTTATTATCAATATTTCCAGACTAGTCCCTACCATTAAGTTGGCTATTTTCTAGGTTGTTTTTGTTCTCTTATTTCTGTTTGTTTCTTTTTAGTTTTCCTTATATAGTATTCCCTTTGGAATTTCTTGGTGAGCTGGCCTGGTGTTGGTAAATTCTTTCAGGTTTTGTTTATCTGAGGATGTTTTTATCTTTTCTTCCCATTTGAGGAATAATTTTGTCAGGCATAGTAATCTTGGTTGAAATTGTTTTTCGTTTAACACTTTGAATACATCTTCCCATTCTTTCCTTGCTTGCATTGTTTCTTGTCAGAGGTCCAATGTTAGCTGATGGGATAACCTTTGTTAAGTTACTTGACACTTCTCTCTTGCCAATGTTAGAATCTTGTCTTTGTGGTTTTGGCCAGTCTGGTAATGATGTATCATGGAGAAGATCTTCTTGGGTTGATTCTCTTTGAGGTCCTTTTTTATTTCTTGGAGCTGGATGTTTGAGTTCTTTTCTAGACTTGGAACATTTTCTTTCAGTATTTTGTGGAATAGATTATCAATGCCATTATTCATTTCTTCACCTTCTGGGATACCAATTATTCAGATGTTTGCTCATTTAATAATATCTAGTATTTCTCATATATTGTCCTCATTTCTTTTTGTTTGTTTATTTATTATTTCAATCTTTTGGTGATATTTACTAGGTCAGAGGCTTTGTTTTCTACATCTGAGACTTGATCTTCTGCATAGTCTAATCTATTTTTAATACTTTTGAGGGAGGTTTTGATTTCTTGTATTATAGCCTTTATCTCTAACAGTTCTGTTTCTTTTTTAAGGTGCCTAATTCTTCTTTCAAATTGTGGAAGGACTTCCTTATCTCCTGGAGCTCATTGTCTCTTTTCTCTTGCATATCATTCTGTTTTGTCACTATGAATATTCTGAATTATTTATCTGACATTCCCATGAGTTCCATCGTACTGTCTGTGGATGAATGTTTTTATCTTGACAAGGAATTGTTCTCTTCCCTTGGGGGAGAGATAGTTTCTTGGCTTCTCATATTTCTTGTGCCTCTGCACTAGCTTCTGGTCATCTGATGGATTATACTAATTTCTTGGAGTTAATTCTGAGAGTTAAAATGTGTGCAGAATGAGGTGAGCTGTGAGCTCTCTGTAGGTTTGTTTCCCTAAAGCTCACCCTACAACCTGCACTATTCCAGCCAAAACTGGATATTCCAATGGCTGACCAGTTTTCTTGAGAATAGGTGCATCTGGGGATGAGCTGCCAGGTTTCAGCTGAGGAAGAACATTGGGGTCATGCAGCATGCAACTGTGCCATGTGCTTCAGGAAATTATGAATTTGAAAGCATTATGAGTGGGTAAAAGGAAGCACAAGATCTAATGTGGTCTCCTGGAAGTGGTAGGGAGACAATGGAATTTCCAAGGCAATCTCTGGCTTTGGTCATTTTCACTGACTGATGCTACTGCCACTCCAGGGCTGAGAAAGATCAGGAAAGTCTCATGTTCTTCAGTATATCATTATCAGAACGTGCCTACTTGGGACCAATAGGTGTGGTGTTTTAGGTGTTGGACTCTCACATGGCCAACTGTGGTTCAAGTCCCAGACTTGGTGACTTGCTTTCTCACTTTTCTTCTCTCTCTCTCTTACACAATTTGTTTTAATATCCCTAGCCTCAGTTTCCTTATACAATGGTAAGAATAATAACTCTGTATTCTGAAAAAAAAAAAA
>NW_006159774.1:108189-115253 GCF_000334495.1 Tupaia belangeri chinensis
CTGAATCCTAATGATGAAGGGATGTTGCATTTTATCAGACACTTTTTCTGCATTGATTTATATGATCATATGGTTTTTATCTTTATTTCTGTTAATATGGTGTATTACATTTATGGTTTGGGTATGTGAATTCCTGGAATAAAGCCTACCTAGTCGTGCTGTATAATCTTTTTTTATATGTTGTTGGAGATGATTTGCTAGTATCTTGTTGAGAATTTTTGCATCTATATTTATCAGTGGTATTGATCTGTAGTTTTCCTTCCTTGTCATGTCCTTGTCTCTTTTTGGAATGAGGGTGATGATGGGGGGGGGTTCATAAAATGCATTTGGGAGGTTCCTTCCTTTTGGATCTTTAAAAATAACTTGAGTAGAATGGGGGTTAACTCTTCCTTAAAAGTTTTTAGAATTCAGAGGTGAAGACATCAGGAATGGGGCTTTTCTTTGTTGGGAGTTTATTTGTCACTGTTTCCATCACATTGCTTGTTACGGATCTTTTCAGGCTTTCTGTGTCCTCTTGATTCAATCTTGGTAGATAATGTGTCCAGGAATTTGTCCATCTCATCCAGATTTTCTTGTTTGTTGGCATATAGTCACTAACAATGTCCTCTGATATTTTGTATTTCTATATCTGTTATAGTATTGCCTATTTCATTGATAATTTGATTTATCTTGTTCCTTTCTCTTTTCTTAATTAGTCTAGCTAATGGTATGTCAATTTTGTTTATCTTTTCAAAGAATCAGCTTTTGCTTTCATTTATTTTCTACATAGTTCACTTATTTTCTATTTCATTTATTTCTGCTCAAATTTTTATTATTTCTTTTCTCTTGGCATTTTGGGATTTTTTTTGTTGTTGTTTTTCCAATTCTCTGAGGCATGATGATAGGTTGTCCATTTGCCATCTTTTCATCTTTTCCTTATGCACATTAATTGCTATAAATTTCCCTCTTATGACTGCTTTTCCTGTGTTTCATAGATTATGGAAACTCTTGTTTTCATTATCATTGGTTTCCATGAATCTTTTGATTTCAGTCTTAATTTCTTCAGCAATTGTGAAGTCATTTAGGAGTAGGTTATTTAATTTCTATGTGATTGTGTATTTTGTGGTTTGTTTTCTGAAATTAATATCAAGCTTAATTCCATTGTGGTCAGAGAAGAACGCTGGTAAAGTTTCTATGTCTTTGAATCTGTATGGATTTGTTTTGTGCCCTCTTCTATGGTCAATCTTGTAAAGGTTCCATACAGGGGTGAGAAAAATGTATATTTCATGGTTTTGGAGTGGAATATTCTATAGATGTCTGTCAAGTCCATTTGATTTATGTTATCATTGAGATCCTGCATCTCTTTGCTTATTTTTGGTCTATATGATCAGTACAGAGGAGATAGGGGGGTGCTGAGACCCCCCAAAATAAGTGTATTGCATTTTATCTCTCCTTTTAGCTCTATCAGTCTTTCCTACACATATTTGGGTGCTCCTAAGTTGGTTGCATAGAAATTTATAAGCATTATATCGTCTTGATGAATTAGCCCTTTTACTACTATATAATGACCTACTTTTTCAGCTCTGTTTTGGTTTCTATTTGCATGGAATACCTTTTTTCCAGCCATTCACTTTTAGTCTATGTATGTTTTTATCCATGAGGTGCCTTTCTTGCTGGCAATAACTAGAGAGTTTCTGGGTTTTTTAATCCATTCAGCCAATCTGTGTATCTTGATTGGATAATTTAATCCATTAACATTCAACGTTATTATCAATATTTCCAGACTAGTCCCTACCATTAAGTTGGCTATTTTCTAGGTTGTTTTTGTTCTCTTATTTCTGTTTGTTTCTTTTTAGTTTTCCTTATATAGTATTCCCTTTGGAATTTCTTGGTGAGCTGGCCTGGTGTTGGTAAATTCTTTCAGGTTTTGTTTATCTGAGGATGTTTTTATCTTTTCTTCCCATTTGAGGAATAATTTTGTCAGGCATAGTAATCTTGGTTGAAATTGTTTTTCGTTTAACACTTTGAATACATCTTCCCATTCTTTCCTTGCTTG
Source organism: Tupaia belangeri chinensis (assembly GCF_000334495.1). Lineage (NCBI taxonomy): Eukaryota > Metazoa > Chordata > Mammalia > Scandentia > Tupaiidae > Tupaia > Tupaia belangeri. Next base: position 110,225 of record NW_006159774.1, read on the forward strand.
CATTGTTTCTTGTCAGAGGTCCAATGTTAGCTGATGGGATAACCTTTGTTAAGTTACTTGACACTTCTCTCTTGCCAATGTTAGAATCTTGTCTTTGTGGTTTTGGCCAGTCTGGTAATGATGTATCATGGAGAAGATCTTCTTGGGTTGATTCTCTTTGAGGTCCTTTTTTATTTCTTGGAGCTGGATGTTTGAGTTCTTTTCTAGACTTGGAACATTTTCTTTCAGTATTTTGTGGAATAGATTATCAATGCCATTATTCATTTCTTCACCTTCTGGGATACCAATTATTCAGATGTTTGCTCATTTAATAATATCTAGTATTTCTCATATATTGTCCTCATTTCTTTTTGTTTGTTTATTTATTATTTCAATCTTTTGGTGATATTTACTAGGTCAGAGGCTTTGTTTTCTACATCTGAGACTTGATCTTCTGCATAGTCTAATCTATTTTTAATACTTTTGAGGGAGGTTTTGATTTCTTGTATTATAGCCTTTATCTCTAACAGTTCTGTTTCTTTTTTAAGGTGCCTAATTCTTCTTTCAAATTGTGGAAGGACTTCCTTATCTCCTGGAGCTCATTGTCTCTTTTCTCTTGCATATCATTCTGTTTTGTCACTATGAATATTCTGAATTATTTATCTGACATTCCCATGAGTTCCATCGTACTGTCTGTGGATGAATGTTTTTATCTTGACAAGGAATTGTTCTCTTCCCTTGGGGGAGAGATAGTTTCTTGGCTTCTCATATTTCTTGTGCCTCTGCACTAGCTTCTGGTCATCTGATGGATTATACTAATTTCTTGGAGTTAATTCTGAGAGTTAAAATGTGTGCAGAATGAGGTGAGCTGTGAGCTCTCTGTAGGTTTGTTTCCCTAAAGCTCACCCTACAACCTGCACTATTCCAGCCAAAACTGGATATTCCAATGGCTGACCAGTTTTCTTGAGAATAGGTGCATCTGGGGATGAGCTGCCAGGTTTCAGCTGAGGAAGAACATTGGGGTCATGCAGCATGCAACTGTGCCATGTGCTTCAGGAAATTATGAATTTGAAAGCATTATGAGTGGGTAAAAGGAAGCACAAGATCTAATGTGGTCTCCTGGAAGTGGTAGGGAGACAATGGAATTTCCAAGGCAATCTCTGGCTTTGGTCATTTTCACTGACTGATGCTACTGCCACTCCAGGGCTGAGAAAGATCAGGAAAGTCTCATGTTCTTCAGTATATCATTATCAGAACGTGCCTACTTGGGACCAATAGGTGTGGTGTTTTAGGTGTTGGACTCTCACATGGCCAACTGTGGTTCAAGTCCCAGACTTGGTGACTTGCTTTCTCACTTTTCTTCTCTCTCTCTCTTACACAATTTGTTTTAATATCCCTAGCCTCAGTTTCCTTATACAATGGTAAGAATAATAACTCTGTATTCTGAAAAAAAAAAAAGCTCTGCATTCTGGTATTGTAAGGATTAAAGGAGACAATCTATGTAAAGTGCTCAGTAGAGTACTTGTCATGTACCAAATGGCTAGGAAATGTTAGCAGCAGGATAATGACAATGCCAATGACAAATATTCAAGTATAGGGAGAAAATGTAGGGCTTCATATTTTCTGTTTCAGAATAAATGGTGAGGAAATGGAGAGGCATGAGTTCTTCATATGTCCTTTACTCTAAAATGAGATACTAGGAGGGTTTTTTTTAAAAAAAATTTTTCTGTGAAATTTTTGTCTACCTCCCAGAGGAATTTACTATTTAGCTCACCTTACTCTACTTGTGTATACATTCTTCTGCAATGATGAAACCAATGTAGATCTTATCTCTATTCCAAGATAATACCAGGGATGAACATGCCCAGAACCTTACTGGGAAGGTACTCTCTGTATAAAAGATTGAATAAAAGGAAAAAAGAGGCAAAAGAAGAAAATATAAGATTCCTGAGAAAAAGAGAAAGCTAGGAAGTAGGTAAATTGAAGGTAAATTCAGAATTGGAAATAATAATGAATTTATAAATGGAGATTCAGGAGTTAGAAGATTTGGGAGTCAGCTGCACATACCATTTTAGAAGAAATCTTGCTTTCTAATCATCTTCTCTAGTCTCCAGATGTTTCAGAGTGATGGAAAATCAATCCAGCATCTCTGAATTTTTCCTCCGAGGAATATCTGAATCCCCAGAGCAACAGCAGTTACTCTTTGGAATTTTTCTATGCATGTATCTTGTCACCTTGACTGGAAATGTGCTCATCATCCTGGCCATTGTCTCAGACCCGCACCTCCACACTCCCATGTATTTCTTTTTGGCCAACCTGTCTTTTGTTGACATGGGCTTAACAACCTCCACAGTTACCAAGATGCTGGTGAATGTACAGACTCAGCGTCACACCATCTCCTATACTGGTTGCCTCACACAAATGTATTTCTTTCTGATGTTTGGTGATTTGGACAGTTTCTTCCTTGCTGTGATGGCATATGACCGCTATGTGGCCATTTGCTGCCCTCTTTACTACTCCACAGTCATGAGTCCCCGAGTTTGTGCCCTGCTGCTTGCATTGTGCTGGATCCTCACCAATGTTGTGGCCCTGACTCACACCCTCCTCATGGCTCAGTTGTCCTTCTGTGTTGTTGGTGAAATAGCTCACTTTTTCTGTGACATAACTCCTGTCCTGAAGCTGTCATGTTCCAACACCCACATCAATGAGTTGATGGTTTTTGCTTTAGGAGGCACAGTCCTCATTGTCCCCTTTATATGTATTGTCATCTCCTACATCCACATTGTTTCTGCTATCCTGAAGGTTCGAACCTCTAGTGGGATGAGCAAGGCATTTTCCACCTGCAGTTCCCATCTCTGTGTTGTCTGTGTGTTCTATGGAACCCTCTTCAGTGCCTACTTGTGCCCTCCCTCGGTTGCCTCTGAAGAGAAGGACACTGCAGCAGCTGCAATGTACACTGTAGTGATTCCTATGTTAAACCCCTTCATCTATAGCCTAAGGAACAAGGACATGAAGGGGGCCCTAAAGAAGCTCCTGAGTCACAGGAGAATTTTTTCTTCTTAGCTATAACAATAGCAATGTTTGATGAAAAGACACAGACTTGGAGTCAGACAAATTGGCTTCAGTTGGAGTCTCCCACATAGTAATCATCAGATTCTTTGTAGCCCATTTGCCTAATCTCTCTGAGTCTTAGTTTTCTTATCTATAAAATGAAGAAAATAGGAGCTAGAGGGTGATGTAATAGTAAAATATGATGCTTTGTGAGGCTGATCCATCTGGAAATATTGCAGGTTCACATCTGAAGACAACCCTGATATGCGAGGCAAGCATGCCAATGATCTGGGGCTGGCAGAGGCTGGGGGTGGATCATGGTGTTGAGACCCTTTTGGGGGCACCATTTCTCCATCTCTCTCTCTCTCTCTTGGAGAAGTAAATAAATATTTTTAAAATTAAAATAATAGTTTCTATCTAATAAGGTAACTTGGTGGATTAACCGAAATAAATTATGAAATGCATGCAGTGTAGGGGCCAGCACGTGGCAAAATGATTAAGGCGTTTGACTCTCACATGGCCCATCATGGTTTGAGTTCCAGGCTGGTGGCTTGAAAATAATGCCAGGCACATGTGCATATGTGCCCAAAATCCTGAGAGGAGAATGGAGGAGATGGGATTGCAGTGTGGCCATCCCCACCGAATGGTGATTTCTCACTTTCCCTCTCAATGTTTCTCTCTCCATCTCTCTGGTTAGTCCACTAGGATGCAACCCATGGCGAAAAGTTAATAAAGAAAGCAAAAAAGAGTATAGCTTTTAAAATTTTATTTATTTTTTATTTATTTTAGTGTGTGTGAGAGAGGGTATGCATGCACATGGAAGGAGGGAGAGAGAGAGAGAGACAGGTATGTCTGACAGTGCTTTGCTGTTGTTATCCTCTGTCCCAGCCTCCCAGTTAGCTAGGGTTACAGATGTGCACTATCATGCCTGGCCTGTTCAGGTTAGTCTGGGAAACCCAGGCCTCCTATGTGAACCCAGTCTCACACAGTGGTACCTTATCACTTATGCCACCATAGCTAGGCCAATGATATCTCTTCTATATTGTTACTATTGTTACTCTACATCTTTCTCTCAACTCAAAAGTCCAAAAATTTTTCTCTGAGATTAATTTGTTTAACAAATACTAACCGAACATCTATTACATGCTGAGAACTATTATAAGCGCTAAGGTTATAACACTGAGCAGACTAAGTTTGGGTTTTTATGACACTTTCTTAAAAAGCAATTAATTCATCATCATTAAAAATTTGGGGACCTCTTGGTCAACAACCCTCCATTACCTCTGTCCTCACCCAACTCTAACCTCATTGTTCTACTCTCTATTTCTATATGTTCAACTTTATAAGTGAGATCATGGAGTATTTGTCTTTCTATATTGGCTTATTTCACATAGCATAATGTCCTCTAGGTTTATATATGTTGTTGCAAATGAGAGGATTTCCCCCACCATGTGCGTGCACATACACACACACACACGCACAATGGTTACCAGAGGCTGGGGTGGGAAGGAGAGAATGGGAAGTTGTTGATCAAAGGGTATAAAATTTTAAAGAGAGAGAAAGAAAACCTTTTTATATCTATTGCACAGCAGGGTGACTATAGTCAATGATAATATATCATTATATATTTCAAAATAACCAAGAGATGTTTTGCTGTGATGATAGTTGAATGAAGGATGGATATGTTCTAGATTGATTTAATCATGTCATATTGTGTACATATATGAGAACATTACATTGTGTCCCATAGATGTTTACAATGAATAATTTTAGTCAATAAAAATTGGGGAGTTTTTGTCTTATTTATGGAACTAAGGAGTGGGGTTTAATACAAAAGAGAATGAAGGACAGAGGTAACTTTCTAGGCAATACAGAATGGATAGGGTCCGCATCAGATGACTGAAATTCAGAGTTCTGTACTGATTGCTGACTTCCTTGGCTTGCCAATATTTCACCAAAAAAGGAGTTAAAGCTCCTTGTACTGACTGCACCCTGCTGA
>NW_006159774.1:115284-147720 GCF_000334495.1 Tupaia belangeri chinensis
AATGCACCCTGAACAAATGATTACTTAGAAAAAAAAAAAAATAAGTGCTGGTGGGGGTGTGGTGAAAGAAGAACTCTTACACTGCTGGTGGAAATGTAAATTGGTCCACCCACTGTGGAGAACAATTTGGAGATTCCTCAAAAATCTACAAATAGAACTACCATATGATCCAGCAATTCCACCCCTGGGTATCTACCCAAAGGACAGAAGAATACTTAATCGGAAAAGTGCTTGCACATCAATGTTTATTGCAGCACTATTCACAATTGCTAAGTCATGAAAACAACCCAAATGCCCACGAACAGATGAATGGATAGAAAAAATGTGGCACATATACTCAATGGAATACTATTCAGCCATAAAAAAACTGGTTTTTGACAGGAAGTTAATGAATATGGAAGATTTACTGCTGAGTGAAGCAAGCCACGCTATGAAGGAGAGACATAGTATGTCCCCACTTAATATATACTGAGTGTCTGCACTCTATGACTGAAACTAATTGACTAACGGATATAGAAACACAGTATATGAATGTAAATAGCACTGGAAGAGGATGATCTGAGGAAGGACATTTAGAAGAAAAATGGGGAGGTAAAGCATTAATGGCACAAAGAAATGTGGTATTATCTGTTGAAGATATTTTGTAGTTTTATCAACTGTACTAGGAAGAAATATTCACCTGTTGAATATACATTTTGTAAGTCAAATAATGATGTGATTGAAAAGGAAATGAAGTGAAAAAAAATGTGCAGTGACTATTCTTTCTCTGACTAGGAGGTGAGGATACTGCAACTCTTTTTCCTTATTTACTAGCAATTTTGTCTTCAGATCTAAAAGAGATACAGCAGCTTGAAATAATTGAAGAGATGAAAAAATGTATAGAATACTAGAAATATTTAAAATATTAGCTTAAAGAAAATGCAAGCATGACACAATAAAATTTTGATTCCTTACATCTGACTTATCCAAATGTCTACAGCTCCCTCAACTCCCCTACACTCTTAATTTATTTATCCAACACAATATTTCTTAAAATGTTTTATACCATTTAAGTGAATAATTATTGAGCAGCATTCACAAAATCAAATTGTCTCAGACTTCAGCACCTGTGGAGAACAAATGTGAGTCATGTAGAGCAGTAGGCGCTATCTTAATGCTTGAGGATTCCATTTGTTTGGTGATCAGGGACAGAAAATCTATTCTCTCTACAATTCCTTATCAGATATTTCTGCCAGGAGGACTTTTATGGAGAGAGGAAAGTGTTTTCTTATACCAGGGCAGAGGCTGTTGCAGCTCTCATCTCCTTAGTATACAATCCTCCTTCCATTCTATTGACATCTATATCTTGGCCGACTGTGGGCCCTTGGTCTTTAGCTTTCCGTCCTTTGAACTAGCAAAAAAATATCCTCTGCTTGTCATGATTTTCTCTTTCAAGAGAGGGCCTATAGAATCCTGAGGACCTTGATTACCCAGTTGGTACACATGAAGGAGGTTGAGATGTGAGATTATCAGATTCCTAGTCACACTATCCCTGCTCTGATGTTCTCTGTGATATCCTAAACTGCTGCTCAGTCTGACCCAGTCAGTCCTATCTTACTTATTTTTTTTTTCTAGGTAACCTTCTGGTTTCTTCTTTCTTCATTCTGACCCTCACTTAGGCTTATGTCACTGTCTTGAAGCCTCCATTTCTTCGACTGCAAAATACAGTCAATAATAGTGTATGTCTCATGGGATTATGAAAAATGTTAAAAGAAATAATACAAGTAAAGGTGTTAATATACTGCCTGACACAATAATCATGAGTAATAAATATGATCTTTTATTGTATTATTATATTATATTTTTGTACTCCTACATATGTTTTAGTTTAACTGTCTCTGCACTACTACCATGGGAACGTCTTTAAAATGGAAGCTATATCTGTACCCTGCTCAGCATGATCAGAGATAGGGGAGTTACCATAAATAACTTGTTAAATGGCTACTGGATGACTTAACCTTTAGATAAGGAAAGCTTCACATTTTTCTGGTATTAACTCTAATTTTACCATCCTTAATGACAAATAAATGAAGTTTATGTATATGTGAGATCTCGTTTGATTTCATCTGTAGCTTCTCCCTCAAAAAATGTATATGGTAATGTCTTTGACTTGACTAACATGCATCATATTCATACTGGAACAAAGATGTTCAGTGATTAAATGTAAATTCGAAGTTAATTTTTAAAATGACAAAATTTACAAACTATCAGATCTGAGCCAAAATTACTGTGTTTTTCAATGTCGTAATCATAGGAGGAGTTTCCATTTATTGGTGTTTTTTTGAGGGTTTTTCCTGAAATTAACATCAAGTTTAATTCCATCATTGTCATAGAAGATTCTGGATATACTTTCTATGCCTTTGAATCTATAAAGACTGGTTCTGTACTCTATCATGTGGTCAGTCTTTGAGAGGGTACCATGTAGGACTGAGAAAAAATGTGTATTTTGTGGGTTTTGGGTGGAAAGTTCTATAGATGTCTGTCAAATCCATCTGGCCCTGTATTTCTTTGCTTGTTTTTTGTCTCATTGATCTGTCTAAAGGAGATAATGGGGTGTTGAGATATCCAACAATTAGAGTGTTATAGTCTATACTTTTATATCTAACAGTCTTTCCTTTACATATTTGGGTGCTCCTGAATTGGGTGCATAGATATTTATGAGCATTATGTCTTCTTGACAAATTAGCACTTTTACTGCTATGTAATGCCCTTCTTTGTCTATTCTTACAGTTTTTGTCTTAAAGCATATTTTGTCTGAAATCAGTATAGCAACTCCTGCTCTTTTTTTGATTTCCATTTGCATGGAATCTTTTTCCAGTCTTTCACTTTTAATCTGTGTATGTCTTTATCAATGAGATGGGTTTCTATTTTTTTTTATTTTTTTGGAGAGATTTTCACTATAGGGCGCGTGCACTCGCCAGACATACAGAGAGAGACATAGAGACAGAAAGCGAGAAATCACCTCCCAGGGGGGATGGTCACGCCGCAATCCCTTCTCCTCCATTCTCTTCTCGGGATCTTGCGCACGCACGCACGTGCGCCCGGCATGAATTTTAAGCAACGGGGTCCGGGACGCAAACCGCGGTCAACTACGTGGGAGTCCAGCAACATAGCCATTACACTAACTGCTGGTTCCCGAGATGGGTTTCTTGTAGGCAGTAGATGGAGGGTTTCTGGTTTTTTATCCATTCAGCCAGTCTCTGTCTCATGATAGTAAAAGGGAGAAATAGCACTGAATTATTTCACAGTAAAGGGAAACACAGAAGCTCACTGTTACATAATACTTCTCTGAGTAATAAGCCAAAAGTAAATACATTATCAAGTGACTAAAAATTGGAGAAAAACCACAAGGGTGAGAGAACCAAGTAATACGTCCACACCAAGGGAACACAGTGACTCCTCGCCAAGTAGGGAAAAATTAGAGAATATTACTGAAATGTCAGAAAAATAATTTAGAACATTTATGTTAAACAAAACTTTAAAAGAGAACAGAGACATTGAGATACAAGAAATGAGGAAGTTCTTCTGATATGAAAGAAGAACTGGACACCATAAAAAAGAATCAAACAGGGATTAGCAGATGGCATAATGACTATGTCACTGGACTCCTATGTAGTTGACCATGGTTCGAGTCCTGGACCCGGTGGCTTAAACTCATGCCAGCGCATTAGCCACTACGCCAACTGCTGGTCCCAAAAGATCTCAATTTGAAAAGCAATCCTGCACAAGAAGAGTGGAGTGGGTGATATCTCCCTACCTGACCTCAAAATATATTACAAAGCTGCAATAGTCAAAACAGCATAGTATCAGCACAAAAACAGACCTGAGAACCAATGGAACAGAGTCGAGACACCAAAAGTGAACCCCAAAACATACAGCTATCTGATCTTTGACAAAGGCTACTAGTCAATCCAGTGGTAAAAAGATAACATCTTTAGCAAATGGTGCTGGAAAGACTGGGTATCCACATGCAGAAAGGTGAATCTGAACCCTTATCTATCATCATTAACAAAAATCAACTCAAAGTTCATCAAAGAACTAAACCTAAGACCTCAAACTATAAAATTACTTGTGGAAAACACTGGGGAAACTCTGGGAGACACTGGGCTAGGCAAAGACTTCTTAAGCAACACCACCGCAAATGGTGCTGGAAAGACTGGGTATCCACATGCAGAAAGGTGAATCTGAACCCTTATCTATCATCATTAACAAAAATCAACTCAAAGTTCATCAAAGAACTAAACCTAAGACCTCAAACTATAAAATTACTTGTGGAAAACACTGGGGAAACTCTGGGAGACACTGGGCTAGGCAAAGACTTCTTAAGCAACACCACCAAAGCACAGGCAAAATCCCCAAAATAGACAAGTGGGATTACATCATATTAAGAAGTTTCCACACAGCAAAGGACATAGTAATTAGTGTGAATTGACAACCCTCAAAATGGGAGAAAATTTTTGTAAACTATGACTCAGAAAAGGGACTGCTAACCAGAATACACAGGGAACTCAAGCAGCTTACCTAAAAGAAAATGATTAACTCAATTAAAAGATGGGAAAATAAGCTGAATAAACAACTCTCTAAAGAAGACATACGAACAACCAAAAAGCATATGAAAAAATGCTCAATATCCCTAATCATAAGGGAGATACAGGTCAAAACTACAATGAGATACCACCTAACTCCAGTGAGAATGGCAAATATTAAAAATACAAAAAATGATAAGTGATGGTGGGGATGTGAAAGAGGAACTCTTCTACATTGTGGGTGGTCCAATCACTGTGGAAAATAATATGGAAATTCCTCAAAGACCTTCAAATAGAACTACCATACGATCCAGCAATCCCACTCCTGGATAACTATTCAAAGGACAGGAGAATGTTCAGTTGGAAAAGCACTTGCACATCTATATTTATTGTGGCATTATTCATGATTGCTAAGACATGGAACCAACCCAGATATCCACAAACAGATAAATGGACTGAAAAAAGTGTGGCTCATATACTCCATGAAATACTATTTAGCCATAAAAACAAAACAAGACAAAACAAAAGAACAAAATCCTGGAATTTGATAGAAAGTGGATGAATATGGAAGATTTGTTGCTGAGTGAAGCAAGTCAGGCTATGAAAGAGAGACATTGCATGTCTCCACTTAACATATACCAACTGCACTCTATGGTAGAGACTGAAAGATTAGAGGATATAAAAGCATTGAAAATTCTTACAGACATGAGGGACAAAGTGGAAGGAGAGTGGGAGAGGAAAAGAGTATAGGAAAGTACATTTGGGGAAAAATATAGAGGTAAAACATTTGTGGGATACAGATACGGTTTATTACCTGTTTATGATGATGTGTATAGTATTCTCAGCTGGGCTGGACTGAGGTGTATATCATGCTGGGTAAAGTCTCTTTACAATCTAATGATGTATAATGATTGAATGTATAAATAATAATTACAATAATTTTAAAAAGAGAAACACAAAAAACAGCAAAAAGAAGAAAGAAGAAAGGAGAAGAAGAAGAAGGAGGAGGAGAAAAGAAGAAGAAGAAGAAAAGGAGAAGAAAAGAAGAAAAGTTCCACCCCTATTCATGTATTGGCTCGGGAACTGGTTGTGCTAACCCTGCAGGCAGAGTGATTCCATGCCTGCAGCTTATTCAGGTAGAGGATGGAGGAGATGTTCTGGGTTCTTCCACAAGGAAATCTAAGATTCTAAAAGGCAGCTTTATCAGCTCCAGGTCAAGGGCTACTCTTTGAATATTAAACAAGAATAAGATATTCTCCTGATATTCTCCTTTCCTCATGCATGAACTCAATCATCCACTGCTCTTTAGCATTTGACTGTAGCTTAAGCCAGAGCAAATGTGTTGTTGTGCCCTAGAAGAGTGGATTGCCTTTGATTTGGGAATATAACCAATATGCTATGCTGCCCATAGTTACCACAATGCAAGAATGCCTGTTAAGCTCTGCTTTAAAGTTCATTTCTGATGGGAAAGGTAGGGGAAACTAATACTCATTACTCTTAACGAGTTGTAGTGTGAAGCCAAATGTATTACTGAATTAAACAAATGTTAGGTATTTTATAATTTATTTCATGTATATACAAGAAGAAACTGAGGGTCAGAGGAGTTACATAATTTGCCTGAGGGCATATAGTCATAACTCTGGTAAATATGGTTTATGATTGAGATTTTTTCACAAATACTCCTTTGGCTATATGTTCATTCTCAGAAGCATTTGTAATTCTTTTTTATTTTTAAATTTTGTTAGAGGTTTTTGTCTTAGGGCATGTGTACTTGCTGGAAAAAGAGAGACAGTGGGAGGAAAAGTGAGAAGTCACTCCCTGGGGGCATAGCCAGATTGCAATCCCTTCACCTCCATTCTCCTCCCAGGATCTGGGGTACACATGCACATGTGCCTGACATGAGTTTCAAGCTACTTGAGACTCAAACTGTGGGTGGCCATGTGGGAGTCCAGCTATGTAATTGCTACATCATCTGCTAGCCCATGTAATTTTGTTTATTCTTTAGGAAGTCCAGGGTAGAAAACAAAGAACTATGTGGCTCTTCACTGAATGTTGAAGAAGATGAAGATTATTTGGACTGACAAAACAAACCTTGAGTGACTGAACTGAGTAGAAATGACTTTCAGGGAAACAGGTAAATGAACATACTGAATGATAAAGTGACCAAATTCAGGGAAGTCAACGGAAGTTTCCAGACTATGGATCTTTTCTTTGTCTTTCTAATTTCCTACCTGGATTAAGTGTGTGTGTTGGTGAAAATTCACATTTGCAGTCCAAGAACTTCTTAGACAACTGGCCTGAAAGTAAACTGGTGAATAAATGTTATTATAGTCTAGAATGGTGTTCACTGTCCTTAAAATAATAAAATAAAGCCTCAAGTCCTAAGAGGAGTGGTTATATTCATAATTGATGATAGTTTCCTGGAGTTACAAAGGATATTATATGGTTTCTTCTTCAGATCCACCATCATGAGCACAAACAACAAAAGTATGAAATGAGCACTGAATAGGAAGAAAGGAAAGGAAAAGAGACACTACAAAATTCCAATCCTTCAGTGTTTCAATGCCATGGGAGGCTTGTAAGACAACATCTTTCAACAATTCATAAGAATAATTTCCAGGAAACAAGAGAAGAGGTTTGAATTTTGTTATTTCTGAATCGAATATGCAAGACCAAAAACTAATACTATAAACTCATAATTTATAATTTACCCTAAAGTTTTGCAAGGAAAAGAGAGAATAATGATACCAGAATTCAATTTAAGTCACCAAATATTTACTGATTCCATGCTGGGTCCACAATTTGGGGAGCCACATTTAGAGAGATGTGAATACATGTGATTTTTATAAAGGTAAAGAGCAAATGTCATTGCAATGAGACTGTTGCCCTGTTGAAGAGACTCTTCAAGGCCCCTTTCATATCCCTGTTCCTTAGGCTATAAATGAAGGGATTCAGCAATGGTGTGACCACTGTGTACATCACAGATGCAATTATGTTCTTGTTACTGGAAGTGCGGGAAGATGGGAAGAAATACAGTCCAATAATTGTGCCATAGTACAGAGATACTACAGAAAGGTGTGAACCACAGGTGGACAAGGCTTTGCAGATCCCCTCAGTAGAAGGAACCTTCAGGATGGTGGCCCCAATGCAGCCATAAGAGATCAAGATGCACATTAGTGGTAGAGTAATGACTGCCACTCCCACTGTAAAAATGACCAACTCATTGATAGAGGTGTCTGAGCAAGAGAGCTTGAGCAGAGCTGCAAGGTCACAGAAGAAATGAGGGATGATGTTGTCAGCACAAAAAGATAGCTGAGCCAGGAGTAGCGTGTGAGACAGGGCACTGGTACAGGAGAGGATCCAGGACACAATTACTAGTAAGCTACATAGTCCTTCTTTCATGATGCTGGTGTAGTGAAGAGGGTGACAGATGGCCACATATCGATCATATGCCATTGAGGTGAGAAGGAAATTGTCCAGATCAGTGAAAAATATGAAGAAATACATCTGTGCTACACACCCTGAATAGGGAATGGATTGATCCTGGGTTTGCATACTCATTAACATCTTTGGGACAGTGACAGATGAAAAGGAAATGTCAGTGAGGGCCAAGTGAGTAAGGAAGAAGTACATGGGGGTATGCAGACGGGAGTCCAGTTGGATGAGAAGGATGATGAGCAGGTTCCCCAGCACCGTGATCAAGTACATGCCCAGGAACAAAGCAAAGAATAGGCCCTGCTGCTCTGGCTGGATGGGGAGTCCCAGGAGGAAGAATTCAGACACACAGCTCTGGTTCCCCCTCCTCATACTGCTTCTCTCTCTGCTGGGAATAGAAGGATATTGAAAAGAAAAGAAACAAATGTCCAATTACAGCAAGAAGATAAAAATGAAATCCTTTCCACTGAGAAACATATATAGATATATATGCACTCACACACATTCAGTGTTTCTTTTTTTTTTTTTTTTTTTCAAATCCCTGGATCCGGGACTCAAACCACGCTGTCAGCCATGTGGGATCCAGCTGCCTTAGTCACTGCACCATCAGCTGGACCCATATATAGGCTCTCACTGAGACACATCCAGTCTTTGACTAATAATATCCCAGCCACTACATGCTGATAACTGGTATTTCCTTGACTGGGGTTGTATGCTATAAAAGCCCAAGCACAAGCTTTGGAGTCAGACAAAAGGGATTCAAAACACCTTTTAACCTTTTTTCAACTGTCTATCTTTGAGAGAAATATCACATCCCTTAGGGTTTCTGCTTTTCCTCCCTAAAATTGAGGTATCAATCCCTGAATGACAGTAAGAATATATAAGGAAATGTATGTAGAACATCTCACTCACAGGAGGTATGCCATGTTCAGTGACACTGTTTCCCATAATATAATATGAGAAAGACAGCAGGGCACTGGTAGTTTGGCTGGACTGACATGGAAATGTCCTGGGTTCCCACCCTGGGACTTCCCTAAGCATATCAGGAACATAGGTGTGCCTGTGATCTGGGCCAGCTGAGACTGGGAGTGGACTGTTGTATGTGGCCCTGTTGTAGGGGCATGTCTCTTTGTCTCTGTGTCTCTCTGTTTCTCTCTCCCGGAAGAAATGGATAAACTTTAAAAAATATATAAAATTAAATAAATATAAAGTGCAAATTTGTCTAAGTATCTCATCTAGAGAAGAACCAAAGAAAAGGTAGTGATGATCATAAATCTTTCCTAAACTGGGGGTTTAATGCCTTTGATGAAGGTGTAAGACTATACTAGATGTTACAGGTAGGATAATGTCAATCATATTATAATATGAATCTGTGATGTGGGTACTACATAAAGGACAAAGGGAACCCAGATTCTAGGTCAAAGTGTCCTTCAAACACACTTTCAGGTGGAAATAACAGTGCTATATAAGGGGGTAGGGGTGATCAGCTACCTTTGAAAGAAACATCAGAGAGAGGTGAACACTTTATGCACTAAACAAGCATACATCCTGATACCTAGAACATGAATGAGATAAATCCCCAGCCTGGATTTGGATATGTGTCCACTAATTTACAATACACAGCTAGTCAGCTCTATTCTTCATCTCTCCGAAGGTCAGGGTTAAAAACCTGAGAGTTATAGCCAGCGGTGATTGCCATACCCCTATCTTTAGGAACTACAAATTATGAATGATTTCAGCAACAGCACAGAGAATTGCTGAGCACCTGTACACACACCCATGCACACATACACACACACACACACACACACACACACCTGTTACTGATGAAGGATGTGCAGTCTTGCTCTGAACTTCATGCTCAAGTTATCCAACTCCCAAGAGTATGCACTTGTTTCTCAGCTTCTCATTAGAACACCCAGAGACATGATTCAGCCTACAACTTCTGTGGTCCTAAGCTTCCCATAGATATCAGAGAGAAAAGTTGTAAGCCAGGAGCTGACACTTCTCAACTCACCAGATTCAGAAGTGGAGATGTGGAGACCGTACTCCATCTACCAGGATGAGGGCCCAAGGGCACAGGGCACAAAGGTTTTGGTTAGAGACACAGAGTACAATAAACGAATTGCTCAGTCTTCCTCTTATTCCCTCCAGGACAGGTGCCCCAGGGCAGTGGTCTCTCAACTTTAATGTTCATCAGAATCACCTGGGGAGCTTGTTAAAGGCAGACCCAGCTCTGCCTCAAGAGATGCTCATTCATGGGGCCACTTAATTCTGAGGCAAGTGGTTCTAAGGGCAGACTGAGAAAGCATTGTCTGTGGGAAGAGTGTCAGGGTGCAAACCATGTGAATTTGACCCCAAAAGGATCTGGGGTGTAGATCTCCCTGTCAAATTCATGTTTCCTCTAGTTAGATCATAGTTTGTGATGTGGGCAAGATTTTTTTCTCCCAAATAGAAATTTATTTTTGGTTTGCTGCTTATAAAATTAATTCTTCTGCAATATGGAATTCCAAATAATACAAACACAAAAATAAAGGAGAAAGTCAAAGTACCTGATGCTTCCATTATTCTTTTTTTTTTTTTTTAAGTTTTTGCCATAAAGTGCATATGCTCACCAGAGAGAGACAGTGAGCGGCAACGTGAAAAATTACTTCCTAAGGAGTATGGCCACCCCTCAATTCCTTGCTATCTATTGGGCAAAATATTTCATTCTTTTGGTGGCTGAATAGTACTCCATTTTGTATATATTGCACATTTTCTTTTCCATTCACTGGGGTTTTATTTTAAAGAATTATTTACTTAATTTTACTTATTATTCTTGTATGTTTAAATTTGCTATAGGATATGTGTGCTCACCAGAGAGAGACAAAGACAGAGAAAGTAAGAAAGCAAGCTGCCAGGTCTGAGACTTTAGCCACAGTTGGCCACATGGTAGTACAGATCCTTCGTCACCACTTCACCTGCTGGTCCCACTTATCCATTCATCTGTTGATGAACATTAAGGCTGATTGCATATCCTGGCTAATTTGAATAGTGTTGCATTAAATATATTTATTTAAAAATTTTTATTTTTAGTCAAGCTTCTATTGAATTAAAGACTGCACAATGCCTTGAAATGATCTCTTTAATGGTTGTCTGATCAAGGCTTAAGGCTTTCAAATGTCTCCAGAAGTGTTGATTATAATGAGCCCTACTGTCTTGGCTCTTTAGTCATTGTGGCTTGCTCCTCTAAAAAGAGAAGAATCCAACAGTGAAAAATACTTGAACAATAGAGGGACAGGTTGAACTCTGCGGAAAGGGAGGAAACAGTGCCAGATTGTTTCCACTTACTTTCAGTTACTTATAGATTAGGTCAAAGATTATGGAATAAAATTAGAATAATAACAGAGGAAAATTGCTAGAACAATACCCCACACATAGATCAAATATCAAACTCTTTCTAAACAAATGATGATTTCTATCTTCAGACCTCAAGTAGACTCTAGGTTACACCATCACACACACACACACACACACACACACACCTGTTACTGATGAAGGATGTGCAGTCTTGCTCTGAACTTCATGCTCAAGTTATCCAACTCCCAAGAGTATGCACTTGTTTCTCAGCTTCTCATTAGAACACCCAGAGACATGATTCAGCCTACAACTTCTGTGGTCCTAAGCTTCCCATAGATATCAGAGAGAAAAGTTGTAAGCCAGGAGCTGACACTTCTCAACTCACCAGATTCAGAAGTGGAGATGTGGAGACCGTACTCCATCTACCAGGATGAGGGCCCAAGGGCACAGGGCACAAAGGTTTTGGTTAGAGACACAGAGTACAATAAACGAATTGCTCAGTCTTCCTCTTATTCCCTCCAGGACAGGTGCCCCAGGGCAGTGGTCTCTCAACTTTAATGTTCATCAGAATCACCTGGGGAGCTTGTTAAAGGCAGACCCAGCTCTGCCTCAAGAGATGCTCATTCATGGGGCCACTTAATTCTGAGGCAAGTGGTTCTAAGGGCAGACTGAGAAAGCATTGTCTGTGGGAAGAGTGTCAGGGTGCAAACCATGTGAATTTGACCCCAAAAGGATCTGGGGTGTAGATCTCCCTGTCAAATTCATGTTTCCTCTAGTTAGATCATAGTTTGTGATGTGGGCAAGATTTTTTTCTCCCAAATAGAAATTTATTTTTGGTTTGCTGCTTATAAAATTAATTCTTCTGCAATATGGAATTCCAAATAATACAAACACAAAAATAAAGGAGAAAGTCAAAGTACCTGATGCTTCCATTCTTCTTTTTTTTTTTTTTTTAAGTTTTTGCCATAAAGTGCATATGCTCACCAGAGAGAGACAGTGAGCGGCAACGTGAAAAATTACTTCCTAAGGAGTATGGCCACCCCTCAATTCCTTGCTATCTATTGGGCAAAATATTTCATTCTTTTGGTGGCTGAATAGTACTCCATTTTGTATATATTGCACATTTTCTTTTCCATTCACTGGGGTTTTATTTTAAAGAATTATTTACTTAATTTTACTTATTATTCTTGTATGTTTAAATTTGCTATAGGATATGTGTGCTCACCAGAGAGAGACAAAGACAGAGAAAGTAAGAAAGCAAGCTGCCAGGTCTGAGACTTTAGCCACAGTTGGCCACATGGTAGTACAGATCCTTCGTCACCACTTCACCTGCTGGTCCCACTTATCCATTCATCTGTTGATGAACATTAAGGCTGATTGCATATCCTGGCTAATTTGAATAGTGTTGCATTAAATATATTTATTTAAAAATTTTTATTTTTAGTCAAGCTTCTATTGAATTAAAGACTGCACAATGCCTTGAAATGATCTCTTTAATGGTTGTCTGATCAAGGCTTAAGGCTTTCAAATGTCTCCAGAAGTGTTGATTATAATGAGCCCTACTGTCTTGGCTCTTTAGTCATTGTGGCTTGCTCCTCTAAAAAGAGAAGAATCCAACAGTGAAAAATACTTGAACAATAGAGGGACAGGTTGAACTCTGCGGAAAGGGAGGAAACAGTGCCAGATTGTTTCCACTTACTTTCAGTTACTTATAGATTAGGTCAAAGATTATGGAATAAAATTAGAATAATAACAGAGGAAAATTGCTAGAACAATACCCCACACATAGATCAAATATCAAACTCTTTCTAAACAAATGATGATTTCTATCTTCAGACCTCAAGTAGACTCTAGGTTACACCATCGCTATTGGCTTCAGTGTAAGTCCAGCTACTGATTACATACTAATTATTCTTACATTTATGTATAAAATTTTAGGGAAGATGCAGAAAAAAATGGAGACGTAAAGACTAGGGTTTAAAAAAAACCAATAATATGGATTGAATTCAAGATGGATGCTATCTCATAGGTTATGAGAAGAAACATTGAAAGTTAAATTATGCCTTTTAGAAATGAATAACATAATTTACAATTGTTCAATAGCCCATTAAGAATTTAAGCATCCCTTTGTGGAGTTAGAGCTTTTCCAAAATCATCTACTGCTTTATAATCAATGTACGTTTATTGTGCATCATGTGAAATGATTACTTCAGTTAGCTCAAAATATGAAAATATGTTTTTAGAGTGTTATAGAACATACAAATATATCCCTAATTCCTCAAGGAAAACCAGAGTACTTTTGAGGGACATAAGCAAAGTTCCAAGTCACACTTAAAATTCTACAAGGTTTAATGGGAATGAGAAACCAGGGGATGCAATTTTTACCCAAATTTTATCTTCATTTTTCTTGAATATATAGTTTGATGTGATGATATGAAGCATGATATGTGGTAGCTGATAGAATATATGAGAGGGAAAAATATAAAAGTTCATGAAAGAACCTCTTATGTTAGAGATTGAAAGAGAGGAATTTGCTGCAGCCAGATTTAATTTGTAAATATCAACGTGAGCTACTGATTTCTCTCCAGTACTAAAATACCTTGTTTCATTCTATCTGAATTAATCTGAAGTGCTGTAAATGTGCATCCCACAACTTTCAAGATTTAGTTCACAGTTCTACAGTATCAAAATCACATGGGAACTTGTTAGAAAAGCTAGATGTTGGATCCTGCTCCAGATCTACTAAATCAGAATTCGTAGTGGTAGACCTCAGTAATCTGTTTTAACAAGATCTCCAGGAATTCTTATGTGCACTAAAGTTTGAGAAACATTGCTTTTATTTTTTTTATTCTTGTGGTGAAATTTTATTTTTAATAAACTTTGAAATATAGAATTGTTTTAGATTTACACAAAAGTTGTAAAGATAGTAGAGAGTTACTACACACCTCATACCCGATTTCCTCTATTTTTAATATTTTATATTAGATGGTACATTTATCACAATTAGTGAACAAACACAGATACATTAATATCAACTGAAGTCCATTATTTACTAAGATTTTTAAAGTTTTGCTTAATATCCTTTTCTTTCCAGTCTTCATTTGAGTAGTTAGGATGTCCATGAAGGGTAGTCAGTACTAAAGCAGTAGCATTTGTAGGAAAATAATGATGCTTTCAGAGAGTTTACACTCTAATTTTGTTGTATTTCAAAGGCCACCAGCATGAAGCACTCCTTCATTAATAGTTGAATATGGGAGCCAAGCAATACCAACCACACAACAATGGGAAATAGAAGTACTTGTAGATGCCTTGATCCTACAGGGCCCTTAATTACTTTTTAAAAAATTTGCTATAGGGGACATGCACTTGTTGAAGAGACTAGAAGAGAAAGAGGGAGAAAGTACCCCTCAGATGGGATGGCCAACCTGCAACCATTACCCTCCTAGGACATTGGACACGCATAAGTACCTGGCTGTTTCTAAAGCCACCAGGTCTGGGACTCGAACTGTGTAGTAGGCCGTGTGGGCTCTAGCTGCCTTACTCACCATGCCACAGCTGGTCCAGGGCCCTTAATGTTAAGAGTTGTAGTTGAGGGGTCATCAAGTGGTATGGTGGTTTATGCACTGTATTCTTACATGGGTGACTGTGTTTCAGGTTTGGGATGGTTACTGCAAAAATCATACTGGGTGGGTGTACACGGATGCCCTAAATTCCGAAAGGAGAATGGAGGAGAAGGATTTGTGGCATAGCCATTGAGTTTATTTCTTACTTCCCTCTCTCTGATGAGTGCACATGCCCTATGGCAAAAACATTTTAAAAATAATGTTGTCGTTGAAACAATGAACACCATGGACAGACTAATGCATTTCCTCCTATTTAAGAGTAAAAAATTTTTAATTTTTTTATTTCAATAGACCCATAAAGATGAAAATATTATAAAACTCAAGTAGTTAGCATGAGAGAAGAATAAAGCAATATAGCTAATTCTTTAGATTCTGTGTTGTGTTAAAGCCTGTGATTATAAGACAAAAATATATGACTCTTCAAATCTCCTTAAATAAGGAAGAACCAAATTTCCTTTTATTTTATTATTTATGCTCCATGCATTGCAGTAATAAGTAGTAAAATTATAAAAAGTTTTGCTAATCAAAAGCTGTATATAAAAGACAGCATTGTCAGTGAGAATGAAATTCTGATCAATAATATTTACCATATACATAAAACATGCCATAATTTTGCTTAAAGTTTGGGGACATAAAATGTTTCAAGACACGTTCAAATGAAATATCAATTAACGGGATCTAACCAATAAGGTTTTTATTAAAAAAAAAAAAAACTCGGATGTTACTGTGAGAAAAATGTTGCTCTGCTGAAGACTTTTCCAAGGGCCTCTTTTATGTCCCTGTTCCTAAGGCTATAGATAAAGGGGTTCAGCATGGGTGTGACTACCGTGTACATGAGAGCCACAATGATGTCCTTGTTAATGGAATCTACAACACTTAGTGATAAAAGCAGGATACAAAATATTTTATATGTAGATTATTACAACTATGTAAAAGCAAGCATTCAAAAAAGAATGGAAGGTTAAAGTAAAGAAAAAAATGTCAGATGTTACTGCGAGAAAAATGTTGCTCTGCTGAAGACTTTTCCAAGGGCCTCTTTTATGTCCCTGTTCCTAAGGCTATAGATAAAGGGGTTCAGCATGGGTGTGACCACCATGTACATGAGAGCCACAATGATGTCCTTGTTAATGGAATCACTTAATGTTGGAAAAATATATTGCCCAAATATTGCTCCATAATACAGAGACACTACAGAGAGGTAGGAGCCACAAGTAGATAATGCTTTGCAGATCCCTTTGGTTGAAGGGACCCTCAGGATGGTGGCCCCAATGTAGCCATAAGATACCAGGATACATATGAATGGCAGGGTAATGACCACCACTCCTACGGTGAACATGACCACCTCATTGAGGAAGATGTCTGAGCAGGACAACTCGAGCAGAGCAGCAAGGTCACAGAAGAAGTGGGGGATGGTATTAGCATCACAGAAAGACAGCCGGGTCAGGAGAAGGGTGTGGGAGAGGGAGCTGGCACAGGATAGGATCCAGGATGTAGCCACTAATAAGATACATAGCTCTTCCCTCATTATAGTAGTGTAGTGAAGAGGGTGACATATGGCAACGTATCAATCATATGCCATTGATGTAATAAGGAAGCTGTCCAGGTCAGTGAAAAATATGAAAAAGTACATCTGAGAAATGCACCCCACATAGGCAATTGATTTGAATTTAGCCTGCATGTCCATCAACATCTTTGGGACAGTGACAGATGAGAAAGAGACATCTGTGAAAGCCAGGTGGCTGAGGAAGAAGTACATGGGGGTGTGCAGGCGGGAGTCCAGCCAGATGAGCAAGATGATGAGCAGGTTCCCCAGCACCGTGGTCAGGTAAATGCTTAGGAAGAGGATGAAGAACAGGCCCTGCTGCTCTGGCCAAATGGGGAGCCCCAGGAGGAGGAACTCGGACACACTGCTCTGGTTCTCCCTTCTCATGCTGCTTCTCTCTCTGCTGAGAATAGAAGGGCATTGAAACAAACAAATGTTCATTTACAGCAGGCAGATAAAAATGAGATCCTTTTGAGTAACAAACATATAGGTGTGTGTGTGTGTGTGTGTGTGTGTGTGTGTATGTGTACATATGTATAGATGTGTGTGTATATGTGTATATTTATATTTATATTTATACATACACATCTATACATACACACACACACTTGTATGCTTGTACTTATACACACTCAGCATGTTTTTAAGTCATTGGGTCCAGGATTCAAACCATAATGCTGACCATGTGGGATTTGGCTGTCTTAATCACCTCACCAACAGCTAGGCCCATATATAGGTTTTCACTGCACCACATGCAGCCACTGACTAATGATACCCCAGTCACTACTTGCGGATAACTTGTATTTCCTTGACTGAGGTTGTATGCTGTAAAAGCCCAAGCACAGGCTTTGGAGTCAGATACAAGGGATTCAAATCACCTCTTCACCATTTTTCAACTGTATGTCTTTGAGAAAAATGTCACACCCCTTAGAGTCTCCACTTTTCCTCTCCAAAACTGGAATAACAACCCCTGAGTGACAGTAAGAATATATAAGGAATGTATGTAGAACATCTCACTCATAGAAGGTATGCTACATTCAGTGACACTGCTTCCATTAAATATAAACTATGAGACAGACAGTGGGGAACTGGTAGTTTGGCTGGACGCACATGGAAATGTCCTGTGTTCCCATCCTGGGACTTCCCTAAGCATATCAGGAACATAGGTGTGCCTGTGATCTGGGCCAATTGAGACTGGGAGTGGATGCGGACCTGCTGTGGGGGCATATCTCTTTGTCTCTGTGTCTGTTTCTCTCTCCTGGAAGAAGTTGATAAACTTTCAAAAAATATAAAATTAAATAAATACAAAGTGCAAATTTGTCTCAGTATCTTATCTCCAGAAAGACCCAGGAAAAGGTAACGATGGTCATGGTAAGCTGGGGGTTTAATGCCTTTGATGAAGGTGTGAGACTACACTAGGGGTTACAGGTAGGAAATTGTCAGTTAGATTATAATAAGAATCTGTGATGTGGGTACTATATAAAGGACAAAAGGAACCCAGACTCTAGGGAGAAGCACCCTTCAAACACACTTTCAAGTGGAAATAACAGTGCTATGGAAGGGAGAGGGGATGATCAGGGACTTGAAAAGAAACATCAGACAGAGGTGAACACTTTATGCACTAAACAAGCATACATACCTAGAACATGAATGAGATAGATCCCCAGCCTAGATTTGGAGATGTGCCCACTAATTTATAATACACAGCTAGCCAGCTCTATTCTCCATATCACTGAGGCTCAAGGTTAAAGACCTGAGAGTCTATGGCCAATGGTGACTGCTGTACCCCTATCTTTAGGAACTACAAATTATAAATGATTTCAGCAACAGCACAGAAAAATGCTGAACACCTGTACACACACCCATGCACACAAAGACACACAGACACCTGTTACTGACAAAGGATGCTCAGTTTTGCTCTGAACGTTATGCTCAAGTTATCCAGCTCCCGAGAGTATGCATTTATTTTTCATTGTCTCTCTAGGACACCCAGAGACATGACTCAGCTTACAACTTCTGTGGTTCTAAGCTTCCCATAGATATCAGAGAGAAAAGTTATAAGCCTGGAGCTGACACTTCTCAACTCACCAGATTCAGAAGTGGAGATTTGGAGACTGTACTCCATCTAATAGAAGGAGGGCCCAAGCACACAGGGCACCAAGGTCTTGGTTAGAGACCGGGAGTACAATAAACTAATTGCTCAGTTTTCCTCTTACTCTCTCCAGGACAGGTGCCCCAGTGCAGTGGCCTCTCAACTTTGATGTTCATCAGAATCCTCTGGGGAGCTTGTTAAAGATGCAAATCCCAGCTCTGCCTCCAGAGATGCTTGTTCATGGGGCCACTTAATCCTGAGACAAGTGGTTCTAAGGGCAGACTGAGAAAACATTGTCCTTAGGAAGAGTGTCAGGGTGCAAACCATGTGAATGTGACTTCAAAAGGATTTGGGGAACAGACCTTCCTGTCAGATTCTTGTTCCCCTCTAGTTAGATCATAGTTTGGGATGTGGGCAGGGTTTTTTTTTTTTCTTTCCCCAAATGGAAATTAGTTTTTGGTTTGCTACTTAGAAAATTAATTCCTCTGCAATATGAAATTCCAAATAATACAAGCATGAAAATAAAGGTGAAAGTCAAAATACCCCAGGCTTCCATTATTCTTTTTTTAAGTTTGAGTCATAATGTACATGTGTTCACCAGAGAGAGACAGAGAGAGACAGTGAGTGGTAGTGAGAAATTATTTCCCAAGGGGATGGCCAAGCTTCAATTCCTTGTCCTCCATTCTCATCTCAGGACCTTCGGCACACATGCACATGCGCCTGAGGTGATTTTACAAGCCACAGTGTCCAGGACTTGAATTGCAGTCAGCCATGTGAGAATTCTGTACCCCGGCCATCATGCTACCCATTATTCATTCTTTATTCTTCTAAATGGCTTTTACTCACGGACATATATTTACAAAAATAGCATTTTACAGTTTTTAAAAATAACAATACATTGCAACCATGTTTAGATTTCTACTTCTATGCATATCTATATCTATATCATCTGTATCTATATATCTGTATCTATGTATCTATATCTATCTATATCTATATCTATAATCTGTATCTATATCTATATATCTGTATCTATATTTATATCTATATATCTATATCATCTATATCTATATATCTGTATCTATATTATCTATATCTATAGATAGATAGATAGATAGATAGATAGATAGATAGATAGATAGATAGATATCAGGGGCCAGCTCTGAAGCCTAGAGTTAAAATAAACCAGATCCTTATTTGAATC
The DNA here is from genome assembly GCF_000334495.1 of Tupaia belangeri chinensis. NCBI lineage: Eukaryota > Metazoa > Chordata > Mammalia > Scandentia > Tupaiidae > Tupaia > Tupaia belangeri. The sequence continues at coordinate 135,086 of NW_006159774.1, forward strand.
CCAGCCCTAAAGGCTTGAAAATACATCAAGCACATGTGTGTGCCTACCCCAAATCTTAATAGATTGAATAAATAGAGGCCAAATAATTGTGGCATAAGCACAGGCCATTGGGGAAGGTGCTCTTTCTCTCTCTTTGTCTCTCTCTTGTGGGCATACTGCCTTCGAGTGATTAAAAACATACACACATGTCTACTTAATATTATTATTATTTTTAAAATTGACTAATAATCATGATATTTCAAGGGTATTATGTGATTTTTTTATATTTAAATACTTTGTGTTGGGAGCATTCAAAATCCTTTCTCCCCGCTCTTTTGAAACATTCTATAAATTATTGTCAACTGTAGTTACTCTACGGTGCTATAGCACACTAGAACTTATTTCTTTGATCTAACTGTAATTTTTCTGAATATTTTAACCAACATCTCCCTATCTCCCCATTCCCTTCCTATCCTTCTTTGCTCCAATAACCACTTTTCTATTCTCTACTTCTAAAAGGTCAACCTTTTTAGCTTCCACACATGATGAGAACATGTGGTATTTCTCTTCCTGTGTCTGACTTATTTCACTTAGCATAATGTCCTCCAGACTCATCCATGTTGCCTTACATCACAATATGTCTTTTTTTTTTTTGTAGAAGTCTTTCCCTTAGGGCATGTGAACTCACCAGAGATAGATAGATATATATAGAGAGACAGAGACAGAGACAGAGACAGTGAGAAGGAAAGCGAGAAATCATCCCCACAAGGGGAATGCCCATGTTGCAATCCTTTCTCCTCCATTCTCTTCCCAGGGTCTTAGGCACACATGCACATGTGCCAGTGTGAATATCAAGCCACCAGGTCTGGGACTCAAACCATGGTCAGCCATGTAGGAGTCCAGCAATGTAACTGCTATGCCATATGCTGGCCCCAATATTTCATTCTTTTAATGGCTGAATTGTACTCTATTTTGTGTACATGCCACATTTTCTTTATCCATTCAGTGGGTTTTTTAAAAAGAATTATTTATTTAATTTTATTTATTATTATTTTCTTTTAAAATTTGCTAAAAGACATGTGTGCTCACCAAAGAGAGACAGAGAGAGAAAGTGAGAAAACAAGCTGCCAGGTCCAGGACTTGATCCACAGACAGCCATGTAGGAGTCCAGTGCCTTAACCACAACTCCACCTGCTAGTCCTACTTATTCATGCACCTGTTGATGGACATTTAGGCTGATTGCATATCTTGACTATTTAAAATAGGGTTGTATTACATGTATTTATTTAAAATTTTTAATTTTTAGTTAAGCTGCTATTGAATTAAAGACCATACAATGCCTTGAAATTATCTCTTTATTAGTTGTCTCATCAAGGCTTAAGGCTTTTTAATATCTCCAAAAGCATCTATTCTAATGGCTCTGCTATCTTGTTCTTCAACCCCTGTGGCTTGCTCCTTTGAAAAGAGAAGAATCCAACAGTGAAAATTCCTGAACAATGGAGGGCCAGACTGAACTCTGTGGGAAAGAAGGAAATAATGCCAGATTGTTTCACTTACTTATAACTGAAGTCAAAGGTTATGGAATGAAATTAGATTAGTAACAGAGGAAAGTTGCTAGAACAATATCCCACATATAGATCAAATATCCAACTCCTTTGAAACAAATGAACATTTCTATCCTCAGACCTCAAACAGATTCTAGGTTACAACATCACTACAGTCTTCATTGTAATTCCAACTACTGATTACATACTAATTAGTCTTACATTTGTGCACAGAATTTTAGGGCAGATGCAGAAAAAAATAGACATAAAGACTAGGGTAAAAAATATGTATATATGAATTGAATTCAAGACAGAAGCTATCTCATGGGTGATGTTAAGAAACATGGAAAGTTAAATGAGTCATTTTTTTGTTTCTTTTATAGTTTATTTATTGGAACCAGCTGATGAAATAATGGTTATGTTGTTGTACTCCCACATGGCTGATTGCAGTTTAAATCCCAGACTGAGAGGCTTGAAACTCACAGTGGGTGCATGTATATGCATACCCAAAAATCCTGAGAGGAGAGTGGAAGAGAAGGGATTGCAGTGTAGCCAACCACCCTGGAGGTGATTTCTTGCTCTGTCTTTCTGTCTCTCTGGTGAGAGTACATGCCCTATAGCAAAAATCTCTCTCAAAAAATTTACATAGTTTATTGATTTATTTATGCTTTATATATCAACCACTGTACATCATTACAACTTATAAAATGAATATTCCCAGCATCAATACACTGTATGTTAGTCAAGTTAAAGATATTTACTCACAGTAGAACTTCTTTCAAAATTGGTGTCAATCTTCTCAGATTCTTCTGCTGCTTTATCAACTAGGTTTATATAAATATTTTAATTTCAAAAGCATTTATAGCAGCTTCAGTAGGAGTAGACTCTACCACAAGAAATTAGTGGATTGTTGGAAAAGTCATGACACATTTTTTTTTTTGCATAGAAAAATACATCTTGACTTTTCCGACAATCCAATTATTTGCTTATCCAGAAAAATCGACTCTTCATCCATTCAAGTTTATCGTAAGATTATGACAAGGTCCACTTCTAAATATATTGCTCTTGCTGTTTCTACTATATCTATAGTTGCGGCTCCCACTTAAGTCTTCAACCTCTCAAATTCATCCATGAGAGTGAGAATCAACTTCCAAATTCCTATTAATGTTGATATTTTTACCTCTTCCCATGAATCATAAATATTTTTAATGGCATCTAGAATGGTGAATCCTTTTCAATTTACTTTGCCCAGGTCCACCAGAGAAATCACTATCCAATGCAGCTATAGCCTTATGAAATCTATTTTTTGAATAGTAAGACTCAGAAATTGAAATTACTCCTTGATCCTTGGGCTTCAGAATGGTTTGTTAGCAGGCATTCTGGTCCATTTCATAGCTAATAATTAAAATACCTGAACTTGTGTAATTTAAGAGAATAGATGCTTATTCAAATCATGGTTTAGAGCTCTAAAGTTGAGGGGCTATCTCTGGTGGGGGTATTGCAAATCCCAAGACAAATGAATGACATAATTTAAAATTGTTCAATAGCCTGCTGAGAATTCAAGTGTCCCTTTGTGGAGTAAGAGCTTTTCCAAAATCATCTACTGCCTTACAACCAACTTATTGTACATCATGTGTGAAATGATTGCTTCAGATAGTTCAAAAGTGTGAAAATATGTTCTTCAGTTATTATAGAACATATGAATATATCCCAAATTTCTCAAGAAAAACAAAAGCATTTTGAGGGATATAAGCAAAGTTCCAAGTCACACTGAAATTCTACAAAGTCTAATGGAAATGAAAAACTATGGGATGCAATTTTTTTGAGAAGTTTTTGTTATAGGGCATGTGCACTCTTTAGAAAGACAGAGAGAGACAGAGAGACAGAAAGTGAGAAATCACCCCCTGGGGGGGATTGCCACCCTGCAATCCCTTCTCCATTCTCCTCTCGGGATCTTGGGCATACACACACACATGCCTGGCATGAGTTTAAGCCACCGAGTCCGGGACTCAATCCTCAGTCAACTACATGGGAGTCCAGCTACATAGCCATTGTACCAACTGCTGGTGGGATGCAATTTTTACCCAAAGTTTTATGTTCATTTTCCTTGAACATATAGTTTGATGTGATGATATGAAGCATGATATTTGGTAGCTGATAATATATATGAAAAGGAAAAAATATAATGGCTCAGGAAAGACCTCCTTTACATTAGAGCTTGAAGAAAGAAATTTACTGCAACCAGATTTAATCTGTAAATAGCAACATGAGTTACTGATCTTTCCAGTACTGAATACCTTGTTTCACTCTACCTGAATTAATGTGAAGTGCTGTAAATGTGCATCCCACAACTTTCAAGATTTAGTTCACAGTTCTGTAGCGTCAACATCGCACGGGAACTTGTTAGAAATGCAAGTTCTTGGAGCCTACTCCTCATAGGAATCAGAATTCGTAATGGTAGACCCCGGGAATCAGTTTTAACAAGATCTCCAGGAATTCCTACGTGCACTAAAGTTTGAGAAACTTTGTTTTTCATTTTTCGTTTGAGTACAAAGGCTGTCTAGGAAGGGTAATCAGTGCTAAAGCTGGAGTAGCATTTGTAGGAAAACAATAATGCTTTCAGAGAGTTTGCATTCTGATTTGGCAGTATTTCAAAGGCTGACAGCATGAAGCACTCCTTCAGTATTAATTGACGATGGGGGCTAAGCAAAACCAGCCACACAGCACTGGCAAAGGGGTACCTAGAGAAGCCTTGGTCTTACAGGGTCCTTAACCTTTTCATCAAATTTGCTTTAGGGTGCATGCACTTACTGGAGAGACTGAGAGATGCTGGGACCATACAGTTAACATAAGCTGAATATGAAAGAACTGCCCCTCATGCCTAAGAGCAAGGACTCGCCTGAGGAGAACTGTTTGCAAGGTCAACAGTTTTATGAGTTCTGATCCTCCATTGTGTTGCTGTATTAGCCTGCACTCAACTTCCCTGTCATGGGCCTTATTGCCATATCCCGGTACCCCATAAAGGCACCCTCTGCCTTATTATAACTTTTACAATAATCCTGAAGGAATGTGGATCCAATAAGGTGGCAAACGGGAATTACTCCCATTAGATTCACCCCACTCTCCTGGAAAATGTCAATAAAGAATGCTACATTCACTTCTCCTACTGGGGATTACATAGATAAGCATTAGAAAGGTTTAGGTTAAAACTACTAATTGGCAAAACAATCTCAATAGCTGGGAGGGGCTCAGGGACTCATCCAGGAGGTACTGTTACCCCAAAGACCATGAGCCACCTTTAATCTCAGGGCAAGGGAAGATTGCCTCCCCCAAAGCCACAGCCATTGTATAGAGCAGCATGTACACAGTAACCTTTAGGTCAGTCATTAAGCTGCTCACAAGACCACATTCCTTTCCAATGTAGACTTTAGACTCACCCTCTTAGCTGTGGATTACCTTAGAGATAACATAGGAATTCCACTTTAGTATATATTAACCTTGTCTTTACTAAACCAGACAGGATTTATTTCTAGGCCCTAGAAATAACCAGCAATTTGCTGCCACCCTAGCCTGAGGCTGAAGTTCTCAAGCTGACCTGGGGCTCAAGTTCTCAAGCCAATCTGGGACTGAAGTTATCAAGCTGGCCTGGGACTGAGGTTATTAAGATTCCTGGGAGCCCTCTCATCCAAAAGACCCTCCCTGATAATCAAGATCTAAGAAGAGAATGTACCCGAAAAATGGACTTCCTCGTTCTAAAAATTATGACTGTTTATACCTAAATAAAACAGATGTCATGTTTTATGATTATTGTTCCTATACTTTGAATGCCTTACCTTTTGGAGTAAAATCTTTCACTTATTTCCCCTCGCCCATCCTACCCCTGTAAAATTCCTTCTATAATAAATATGCATGACTCTTGGCCATCAGGACTGCAGTCTTGAGTTTACTCTGGCTGTAGCCAGCTGAGAACATGCTAAGGGGCATGAGGTCTCAGTCTGATTCCTGTTCACCCGTGTCGCCTTCCTGTGTACCCACCCTGGCTGGAGCATGGCTTCTGGCAGAGAAACTGAGAGAGAGAGAGAGATGAGAGACTTTTCAGGGTGGTGGGCACCATGCAGCCCTTCTATTTTATTCTCCTCTCAGGATTTTGACCATGCATAAGCGCCTGGCTTATTTCTGACACCACCAGAGCCGGGACTCTGTGCAATAGGCCACATGGGCTTTAGCTGCCGTAACCACCATGCCATCAGCTGGCCCAGGGCCCTTAAGAGTTGTAGTTGAGGGACCATCAGGTCGCATGATGGGTAAGGTGCTGGATTCCCACATGGAGGATGACAGTTTGAGTCCCAGACCTGCAGCTGGAAAAATAAATGGATACATATGTGTGCATGCCCAAAATCACAAGAGGAGAATGTCGGAGAAGGGACTGTGGCATGGCCATTCTCTGCAGGATGATTTCTTACTTTTCCTTTCTCTCTCTCTGATGAGTGAATGTGTCCTATGGCAAAAGCTTTTTTTAAAAAATGTATTGGAATATTTTACACCATGGACAGAGAGTAATGCAGCTCCTCCTATTTAAGTGTAAATAACTTTTTTTTATTTCAGTAAGCCCATAAACATGAAAATATTATGAAACTCCCCTAGTTGGCAAAAAAGAGAAAAATAAAATAATATAGCTAATTCATTAGATTCTGTGTTGGGTTAAGGCCTGGGATTATAAGCCAAAAATATATGTCTCTTTAAATCTCCTCAAATAAGGAAAAACCAAACTTCTTTTTGTTGTATTATTTATACCCCATGCACTACAGAAATAAGTAGTAAAATTATTTAAAATTTTGCTGATCAAAAGCTGGTCATAAAGGAGAACATTGTCAGTGAGAATGAAATTCCAATCAATAAATATTTATCATATGCCTACAACACACCATCATTTGACTTGGGGCTTTAGGACATAAGAAGTTTTGAGACACATTCAAATGAAAAATCAAATCCAAGAGACCAACCAAAATGAGGTTCTTATTTAAAACAAACAAACAAACAAACAAACAAAAACTCAGATGTGGATGGGATTACCCGCTGTTAGGCCAGGAGCACCTTCCTCCTGGTTACTACATTCAATCCTTAGGACATTACAGAGAGGGCCCTGTGAACCTGTCGCTGTTCAGGAAACCCAGATATTCCTGATGAGCCTGAAAGCAGTGGCTTTGGAAGGAGATTCAGTGCAATGGACTCAACTGGCGGTAAGCCTGCACCATCAATCCCACAGCATTGCGTGGTACAGGTGTGCAGATTCAAATGGAGAAAAACAAGACCCTGGACCTGGAGGCACTTAAGGGTTCCAGCTACAGGTGTATTTAGAATGAAAATCTTCTGGAGAAAGTTCAAAGTTACTACTATTTATGTTATTTCCATGTCTCTATATTTCCTTGCTGTGCCTGCTGACAGCCTCTAAGCAATGATTCTCAAGCAGCAATGAGCACTCAGCACCCAGATCTAGGTTTCTAAAGACCATCCTCCATGAAGAGGAATCAAGACCTGCTGGAGAAATGGCTGGTTCTAGTGCTGCACCAAGGAAGAGACAGAGCACCTCGGATGCATTTTTATGCCAGAAAATACGAAAGTGTTCAAAAAACAATGGGAGAAGTTGAAAAGGCACAGGAGCTTGCTATAGACCTGGGACAGTTTGAGAATCAAAATAAAATCAAGGCAATTGCTTGCAAGTAAAAGGATGATTTTCTTTAGAAGGGCACCAACCAATAGATGAAAAGGCATTATGGATTTAGAAAACCACACTGGTCAAGCATCAACTGATGCTTTAACTAGTGGATAAGAAACATGATTTCAAAGTATGTCCACACAAATTACAAAGAGAGAAAACAGGAAAATTAACTATTAAATTAACTTTTTTTCTTTTGGAGAGGTTTTTACTATAGGATACATGCACTTGCCAGAAAGACAAAGAGAAACAGAGAGACAGAAAGCGAGAAATCACCCCCCGGGGGGATGGCCATACTGCAATCCTTTCTGCTCCATTCTCCCCTCAGGATCTTGGGCACGCACGCACACACACCCGGTGTGAGTTTAAGCCACCAGGTCCAGGACTCGAACCAGGGTCAACTACATGGGAGTCCAGCGACAGCCATTACGCTAACTGCTGGTCCCTAAATTAACAACTAAAATAGGAAATTTAACTAATAAATGAACCTGGTAGCCATCAATTTAACCAAGTGGTGAGAGTTCAGCCCAACATACCACAGGGAATAGGAAAATTAACTATTAAAATAGGAAATTTAAATTCATTCAGTTAAATTTAACTATTCAATGAACCCAGCAGCCATCGACTTAACCAAGTGGTGATAGTTCACCCCCACATACCAGAGGCTGACCCCATGATGCTCCTGCCCAGCATGCAAAAGCCTAATCTAGCTGTGTGGAGTTATCAGATCCAATGTGAGGGACATTCTACAAACAACTAGCCTGTATGCTCCTGAAACACCATGGGAATCAGAGACAAACTTCTGAGGAGCTCTTCTGCATAGGAGAGACATGAGCAATCTTGTGTTACAAGTCAGTGTAACACCTGTTCCCACCCACAGAAAAAGGGAACTGCTACAAAGGACATTGTTGGGACAAGAAGCAAAACTGAAACATGGACTATGGGTTAGATAACAGTACCACATCAGCATTAAATTTGATTTGAAAACTGACAACTGTACTTACATCATATAAGAGGAGGTCCTTATTCTTAAGGAAGTGCGTACTGAAGTTTCTGGGGTAATGGAGTGCATGGTCTGCAACTTACTCTCAAACGATTCAGAAAATACAACATGTAAGTATAGATAAAGCAAAGTAAATGGGGTAAAATGTAAACACTTGGTAAATTTAGGTAAAGGATATAAAAGAATTCTCTGGGATTTCGTGCAACTTCTCTGTACATTTATAATTATATTAAAATTTATACAAAGTTACCAAAAGAAAAAAAAATCCCAAATCAGGAATCCAGCTACAAGAAATGAATCAAAATTATGGTACGGTAACTCTATGGAAGTGTTAAAATTATGTAGCTTTAGAAATATGGTTATATATAGCTATATATATTTAATATATATATATATATGATTTTATATTATAACTATATTTGTTATATATAGCTATATATAATATATGTATAGCTATACATAGCTATATATTATATATAACATTATAAATATATATAATATTGTTATAGATCTTCATATAGAAAAATGTTTGTAACATATACAACACTGAGTGATAAAAGCAGGATACAAAATATTTTATATGTAGATTATTACAACTATGTAAAAGCAAGCATTCAAAAAAGAATGGAAGGTTAAAGTAAAGAAAAAAATGTCAGATGTTACTGCGAGAAAAATGTTGCTCTGCTGAAGACTTTTCCAAGGGCCTCTTTTATGTCCCTGTTCCTAAGGCTATAGATAAAGGGGTTCAGCATGGGTGTGACCACCATGTACATGAGAGCCACAATGATGTCCTTGTTAATGGAATCACTTAATGTTGGAAAAATATATTGCCCAAATATTGCTCCATAATACAGAGACACTACAGAGAGGTAGGAGCCACAAGTAGATAATGCTTTGCAGATCCCTTTGGTTGAAGGGACCCTCAGGATGGTGGCCCCAATGTAGCCATAAGATACCAGGATACATATGAATGGCAGGGTAATGACCACCACTCCTACAGTGAACATGACCACTTCATTGAGGAAGATGTCTGAGCAGGACAACTCGAGCAGAGCAGCAGGATCACAGAAGAAGTGGGGAATGGTATTAGCATCACAGAAAGACAGCCGAGTCAGGAGAAGGGTTTGGGAGAGGGAGTTGGCATAGGCCAGGATCCAGGATGTCGCCACTAATAAGATACATAGCTCTTCCCTCATTATAGTAGTGTAGTGAAGAGGGTGACATATGGCAACGTATCAATCATATGCCATTGATGTAATAAGGAAGCTGTCCAGGTCAGTGAAAAATATGAAAAAGTATACCTGAGTAATGCACCCTACATAGGGGATCAATTTGCACTTAACCTGCATGTCTATCAACATCTTTGGGACAGTGACAGATGAGAAAGAGACATCTGTGAAAGCCAGGTGGCTGAGGAAGAAGTACATGGGGGTGTGCAGGCGGGAGTCCAGCCAGATGAGCAAGATGATGAGCAGGTTCCCCAGCACCATGGTCAGGTACATGCCCAGGAACAGGGTGAAGAATAGGTCCTGCTGCTCTGGCCGAATGGAGAGCCCCAGGAGAAGGAACTCGGACACGCTGCTCTGGTTCTCCCTCCTCATGTTGTTCTTTCTGTGATGGGAATGAAGACTGCGGGAGAGTATCAGGGATTCTGAAAAATTCAGTTTTAGCAGTCATATTTAAAAGATATCTATTTTTATTTCAGGAAGTGGGAAATCTAGCCTGTCTATATATTTTTTCTTAAATGTCGCTTTGTAGGGAACTACAAATTTATTGGTAAGACAAATTTTAATGAGTAAAGTATAGCCCTGCATTCCTCAAAGAACAGTCATCAATATGCATACATTTTTATTTAAGTAGAAAGTCCCTAAAAATTATGGATTATATCAATCCATTCTCTACTACAGCCAAAGAGAACTTTTTCAAAACCAATATTTTAATATGACTTCTGTTTAAAAATTCTCAAATGAGTCCTATTGATCTTAAGATGTATCTCACAACTTTAATATACCTTGAAGACCCTGACAAACCTGTGTGTTTCCTACATTTCCAGACCCTTTCCTGGTCTCCCCCACACCATGGCTTTCATCCTACTGGCACTGAAGCAGTTTTGGAATGCTTGAGTTCTGTGCTGTTCAGATCTAGTTTCCTAAAGATCCAAGGTGGAAGGAATTCCTCCTTTATGTCTGTCTCTCTTCATACAGTTTTCTCTCTTTTTGCCTCTCTAATCCTGTCTACCCTTCATTTTTTTTTTTTGCTTTCTCTCATTCTTCTCTATCCTTTCCTCTCAATCTTCATGCTCTCTGTCTCTGATACCCCCATATTTCTGTCACTAAATGTTCCTTGATTCCTTTCTTTTTCTCTTTGTCTCTCTTTCTGACATTCTATCTGGGCTTTTAAAATATTCTCTCTTCTCCCCATGCCATAATCTGCCTTCTGATATTTCCTCATCTATATCTACATAAAATAAGTCCACCTGTTGCTGAAGGGAAAAAAAAACACACACATTTCACTTTAAAAACTGACCTTGCATGTGTTTATGATCAGGTAGGTAAATATATCCTCAAGTTCTCTTTATGGTACCTAAAAATCGCCTTCCAAAATCTTACTAATTTCTCTGATATCAAGAAGAAAAGCCACAAGTTTGAACATGCAATCCTATTTATCAGCCCCAGATCTTTGAATGTAAGATTAGAACTAAACCTAGGAAAGAACGTTAGGGGGTTGGGAGTAGAACTTACAATTTTTAGTTAAACACATCCATCAAACTTTGAGTAATTGCAGTTTTCCCTTTGATTCCTCTAGGAAAGGTGTTCTTTGGGAGGAATGTTTGTCCTGGGAACCTTAGAGGATAAACCCATAGAGAAAGGATCTCCAGGCACCGCAGTCTCCCTTCTGTTCTGCCCTCTGCTTTTCCAGCCTTAATCACATGCTTGCATGGAATAAACCCTGGGGAGATTAAAAAAAAAAAAAAAGGACTCGAACCAGGTCCAAATAGCAAAAGATGTGACTGGCTGAGTAATTTAAGTAGAACCATAGCACATTCAAAAGGATCTTATTGGGGGCCCTTCCTATCAGGTAGCCCAAAGGAAGTAACTTGTGTTCTCCGCTCTGGTGATCATTAAAAATATAAAGGGACGAGAAGGAATCAATACCCTTTTTTATTTTTGTTTTTTGAGGTTTAATTGATTTGTTGACAAATTTATGTGATATTATATTAAATAAAAATAGTTTGTAAAGAATAGAGAGAAGGACGAAAGGAGGGCAACAAAATATAAAGAAAACAAATTTTCAAGTAGAAAAATGTTAACCAAATCCATAAAAATTGACTCAAAATTTAGAAACTTCAGGCTTTTATACTATTTATTATTTATATTTGTTTTATTTAATTTTATTAATTATTATTATTGTATTTATCTTATATTAATTTACTGTATATCATTGCAGCAAAAAATAATTTTTCCCATCAGAATACACTGTATATTGGCTCAATCAAGGATATTACCGTTATTGTCAACAATTAATTTTCCATTTCTTATTTCTTATATATTTTGCTTCTTTTCTTTTTTTCCCCTTGATTCCCTCCTCTTACCCTCCGCCATTTCCCACCCTCCTCCCACACTGTGTCTGGTATCTACATTTGCTTTCTATACTTTTTTTTCACGTTTTATTGATTCACAAAAGATGTTAATTAATCTAAATACTTTCAATAGCAAGTGCAGCTGATAAAAACATATCTATGAACACATGTCTGACTTTAGGCATAACACTCAGTGAGTAGAATGAACATACTATAAAGTAGCAACTTGCAGAGGCTATATAGCTTACTGTGGTTATTAAGTAGGTATTTTTTGTTTTGTTTTTAATTTCTTTTTTTTTCAGTTTTTAATTTTTTTTCATTTCATTTTCTTCCATATATTCAATCACATTATTATTTGATTACAAATTGGATATTTCAACAAGTGAACGTTTCTCCCTAGTACTGTTGATAAAACTACAAAATATCTTCAACAGATAATACCACACCTCTTCATGCCATTAATGCTTTGCCTCCCTGTCCTTCCCCCAAGTGTCCTTCCTCAGACTCTCCTCTTTCACACACACTATATATGGTATTTACATCTATATACTGTGTTTCTATATCCTTTAGACAATTAGTTTCAGTAATATAGTGCAGACACTCGGTATATATTAAGTGGGGACATACAATGCCTCTCCTTCATAGCATGGCTTACTTCATTCAGTAGTAAGTCTTCCATATTTATCCACTTCCTGTCAAAAGCCAGGGTTTTGTGGGACCAACAGTTAGCGTAATGGCTATGTCGCTGGACTCCCACGTAGTCAACTGCAGTTCGCGTCCCGGACCTGGTGGCTTAAACTCACACTGGGCGCG
>NW_006159774.1:147731-149688 GCF_000334495.1 Tupaia belangeri chinensis
CAGTGGAAAAAAACCTCCCACAAAAAAAAAAAAAAAAAAACCAGAAAAAAAAAAGGCCAGGGTTTTGTTTTTTATTGAGTATATGTGCCACAGTTTTGTTCTGTTTTAATTTCAAGAAATGCACTTTTAGCTTTAAAAAATCAAAATAAAAACTGTTAAAAATTTGCTTAAGACTTTAAGGCAGGGGACCAGCAGATGGTATAATGGCTATGTCGTTGGACTCCCACGTAGTCGACCGCAGTTCGCGTCCAGGACCCGGTGGCTTAAAACTCACGCCGGGCGCGTGTGCATGTGTGCCCAAGATCCCGAGAGGAGAACGGAGGAGAAGGGATTGCGGTGTGACCATCCCCCCTGGGGGGTGATTTCTCGCTTTCTGTCTCTATGTCTCTCTCTGTATGTCTGGCAAGCGCACATGCCCTATAACGAAAATCTCTCCAAAAAAAAAGTAAAAAAAAGTAAAAAAGACTTTAAGGCAGGAAAAAAAGTTAGAATTCTGTTCAAACAGTAGGCAGATACTAAAAATTCAAAAAAAAAAATCTCTCCAAAAAAAAAGTAAAAAAAAGTAAAAAAGACTTTAAGGCAGGAAAAAAAGTTAGAATTCTGTTCAAACAGTAGGCAGATACTAAAAATTCAAAAAAAAGATATGGACAGAGCTAAAATCTAGTAACAAGTACACTGTAATTTTCTTCTGAAACATTTTTTTCTCTCTCCATTCCCCTTTTTACCAAAGACAGGCATAAACTAACTTATTTGAAAAAAATTTAAAAAATGTTTAGTCTCAATTTGGTCTGTTATTTGCACAAAGCCCCATAAGAGTTCTACTTGATTCATTTAGTTCTGCTGGATCCTTTTACAAGGAAGGAATTTAAAATTAGACTCTTTAAAAAAGCCTCCAAGGTTACGAAGCTAAGTCAGGAATTCGTCATCTAACTGTGTCTCTAAGTACCTGTACTTGAGAGTTTTTTGGGCCGGTCAGGAAGTGACATTCTTTACTTATCTGCCAGCAGAAGTGTTTATGGTACCAGGAAATCTTTCCAAGAGCTTTGTTGGCTTTCTTGAGCTCTACCTTAGTTCCTTGGCTTTCTGGTCAGATCTTGAGATATGACATTCTAGTCAAAGCCCTGGCAATAACCAGTATTTTCAATTTCTGATGCAAGGCCACAGATATTATTGAACTTAAGCAAATAATTATTCTGCCACAAAATAAGAATGCTCACAAATATTTTGCAAATCCTTAGGGGTCAGGAAGGGAGAAAAGTTTGTTTCAATTTTTAAAAATTAACAAATTGCTGAACCTATCAATAGCTCAAAAGAAAAACTTTGCAAATCTGGAAGATAAAGCATAGAGAAAATCAGCAGCAATGTTTCACTAGCATTCCCTGAGCATCATCACAACATACTAAATGTGGTTTCTCATCTAGAATAAACTGCATAGTGGCTTAATCATGCATGTTATCATCCATAATATTCCATTTCTACTTTCATATATATATGTTTTTTACCCCATATCTGATCCTCTGCCCTATTCCACTCTCTTATTACACTATCTCTGTTGTCTACAGTTGTCTTCAATTCCTTTCCTCCCAACATTTTGTTGATCACACAATATCATAAGTAATCTAACTACTTTCAATAGCAAGTTCAGCTGGTGGTTTCAAGAAAAGCACTTTTGAACTGGTAAGGATATTTCCTTGAAACTTAAATCCTAGAAACAGGTTAGTATTCTGTTCAAATAGTAGGTACATGAACCTATTGACAGCTCAAGACAGGACAAAAATCCTTAAAACTGGACAACAAAACTTAGAAGAAAGGCAGCAATATTTTAGTCAAGTCACAGAATGCTGTTTCATCAGTTCAGTCTCATGTACTTAATCTTTCTTCTGTTGTGGTTCGATCTTCCAGATTGAATTCTGGGATATAATATTCAACTCCAGACTTTGTCCCTACAATTAAGTTG
>NW_006159774.1:149728-155864 GCF_000334495.1 Tupaia belangeri chinensis
TGAACTCTTATTTCTGTGTGTCTGCATTTAATTTTACTGACATAACACTCCCTTAAGAACTTCTTGGAGATCTGGTCTGGTGCTGGTAAATTCTTTCAGGTTTTGTTTATTTGAGAATATTTGTGTCTTTTCTTCCCAAATGAACAAAAATCTTGCCGGGTAGAGTATTCTTGGCTGAAATTGATTTTCCCTTAACACTTTGAATATATTTTCCCATTCTTTCCTCGCTTGCATTGTGTCCGATGAGAGGTCTGCTGTTAGCCTGATGGGATGTCCTTTGTAGGTAACTTGCCGTTTTTCTCTTGCCAATCTTAGTATCTTGTCTCTGTCTGTGGTTTTGGTCAGCCTGGCTTTAATGTGTCTTGGAGAAGATCTTCTTGGTTTGATTATATTTGGGGTCCTTTATATTTCTTGGGACTGAATCTTTGAGTGCCTCTCTAGGTTTATCTTTTATAAAGAACAGATTAGATTCTAAAAGCCTCCCAAGACTACTGAGCCAAGTCAGAAACTAATCATCAGATTGTGCGTTTAAGTACCTGTACTTGAAAGTTATTTTGGGGACTGTCAGGAAGTGAGTTCTTTGTTTACCTGCCAGGCAGACCTGTGATGGTAACAGGCAATCTTTCTAAGAGCTTCTGTTGGCTTTTTTGAGATCTATCTTAGTTCCTTAGCTTTCTGGTCATATCTTCACATATGACATTTCTGTCAAAGCCCTGGCAATAATCAGTATTTACAATTTCTCATGCAAAGCAACAGGTATTATTGAACTTATGCAAATAACAATTCTGCCACAAAATAAGAATACTCACAGATATTTTCCAATTCCAGAAGCATCAGGAAAGGAGAAAAGTTTCTGGTTCAATTTTTAAAAATTAACGAATTGCTGAACCTATCAACAGCTCAAAAGAAGACAAAAATCCTTAAATCTGGAAAGCAAAGCATAGAAGAAAATCAGTAATATTTTAATCAAAAGTCATAAAATTCTATTTTACCTGTTTAGTATCATGTAATTAATCTCTCTTCTGTTAAATTTGCAGTGTTACTGTGGTCATATCTTTCTGTTTAAATTCTGGAAGTTAACATTCAATGTTATTATTGATCTTTCTGGACTTGTCCCTACCATTTAGTTGGCCATTTTCTTGGTTGTTTTTTGTTCTCTTATTTCTGTGTGTCTGTCTTTAGTTTTTCTGGTATAGCACTTCCTTCAGAAATTTTTGAAGAGCTGGTCTAGTGTTGGTAAATTCAGTTTTTAACTTTTTTTCCCATATGAAGGATAATCTTGCTGGGTATAGTAATCTTAGTTGATATTGCTTTTGATTTAACACTTTGAATATATTTTCCCATTCTTTTCTTGCTTGCATTGTTTCTGATGAGAGGTCCAATGTTAGCCTGATAGGGTAACTAGATGTTTCTCTCTTACTGATTTTAGTATCTTGTCTTTGTCTGTGGATGTGGCCAATCTGGCTATGATGTGCCTTGGAAAACATCTTCTTGGGTTGATTCTATTAGGGGTCCTTTGTATTTCTTGGGTCCGGATATTTGAGTGCCTCTCTAGTTTTGGAAAGTTTTCTTGCAGGATTTCATGAAATAGATTATCAATGACTTTATAAGTTTCTTCATCTTCTGGGTTACCAATTATCCAGATGTTTGGGTGTTTAATGATATGTAGTATTTCTCATATATTAGCCACATTTTGGGTTTATTTTATTTTATTTTATTTTTTAGTCTTTTAGGTGATTTTTTTCTAGGTCAGAGGTTTTGTCTTCTATGTCTGAGATTCAGTCTTCTGCATGATCTAATCTGCTTTTCATACTTTTTTCTTTTGAGAGGTTTTTGCTATAGAATGCATCACTCGCCAGAAAGACAGAGAGACAGAGAGATAGAAAGCAAGAAATCACCCTCCGGGGGGATGGCCACACAGCAATCCCTTTCCTCCAGTCTCCTTTTGGGATCCTGGGCACGCATGTACATGCGCCTGGCGTGAGTTTAAGCCATCGGGTCCAGGACTCGAACTGTGGTTGGCTACAAAGGAGTTCAGTGACATAGCCATTACACTAACTGTTGGTCCTGCATACTTTCAAGGGAGGTTTTGATTTCCTGTATTATAGCCTTCATCTCTGACAGTTCCATTTTTATGGTGTGCATTTCTTCTTTCAAATCGTGGAAGGATTTCCTCACCTCCTGAAACTCATTGTCTCTTTTCTCTTGCATCTTGTGGAGTTCATTGTCCCTCTTCTATTGCATCTCAGTTAGTTTTCTCACCATTAGTATTCTGAATAGTTTATCAGACATTTCCACGAGTTCCATTGTACTGTCTGTGGATGATGAGGGATTGTTTTTGTTTGTTTGTTTGTTTTTCCCCTTGGGGGAGAGGTATTTTCTTGGTTTCTCACATTTTTTGTGCCTCTGCAATGGTTTCTGGCTATCTGATGGATTATATATTTCTTCCTAATTTCTTGGAGTTAAATCTGAGTGTTTAGAGGCATTTGGAGGGAGGTGATCCACAATCTGCTGCAGTTCTGTTTCCTTGACGCTCACCACACAACCTGCACTTTTGCTGTTGGAACTGGATATCACAAAGGCCTCCCAGTTTCTAGGGAATAAACCCACCTGAGCTACACTGTGGGGCTTAGGCTGAGAGTTCAGAGGCATGCAAGAGGAGATGAACCATGCTCTTTCTGCAGTTCTTTCCTTCTCCATACTGCTCATTCTGCAGTCTATTCAGATGTTTGGCTACTGTGCACCTAGACCTGTCTAGACAATGAGTGTGTGGAGGCTGTCTAATTTTTGGGGTCTGAACGGTGAAATTGGAGCAGAAAATCTTCAGTTACCCTAGTCCCTGAAAGGGGCAGGGCACAACTCAGATGTAGATGGCTTCTGAAAGGGCCTGTGATTTGCCTGTACTATCTAATTTTGGGGGTCTGGAGGGTGAAGTTTGAAATGTCAAGTTTTTAGAAAATTAATCTTAATTTAAAATTAATTTTACATTTATCTTGAAGAAAATGATCATTTATTGTCCCCTTCATAATTCTCAGAAATAAAATATATAGGACAAAAGAAGAAGTATTTATACTTTGCAGTAACTACATTTTAGGGCTTATTTTTACCTTTTTTGATATCTGGGTAAATCCACTGTAATCTAGATTCTGTTTCTAGCACTCACTGGTATTGCTCCTGGTTGTGTCATCAAAATTCTCTTTATTAATAAATTCGGCAAACAGTTTTACCACTTAACCTTCTTTCTCCTTGGCTTTCATGATCTCACATTTTCATATTTTCCTCCCACATATCTGGGTGTTCTTTTATGTCTTTTATAGAGCACTCTCCTTCTCTGCCATTTCCTTACTTATGAATATTCTTGTTCATACTATCAGAGACTGTTCTATTCCCTTTCCTGGTATCCTTTCCCTTCCCTTTCTCTCCTCTCTCCTTCTCTCTTTACCCTCTTTTCTAAAATTGTCTTATTTTTAAATTTCTCTTTAGGCAATATCACCCTTTTCTTTGTTGATTGTCATAAATATCTATACCCAAAATACATCCACCTGCCTATTGAATTTCTTCTCATAGGTGACTCATAGGCACTTCATACTCAATGTGTTAAAACTTCTCAAATCTTGCCACGCTACAGTGGCACATAGTAAAACCACCACTTGGGAGGCTGAAGGCCAGATAGTATGCTAAGATTCAGTTCCTGGGCCAATGTAAACAGACCTATAATCCCAGCTAATTGGGATACAAATGCAGGAAGATAGAGACATATACCTTGTCAAAAATATCTCTTTTTTTGGCCACCCCATGGCTTGGTGGTTAAGGCAGCTGGATCTCACATGACTAGCCATGTGGTATGAGTTCTGGACTAATAGCTTGAAAAAACATGCTGGGCATGTGTTCATTCTTGTGTGCCCAAAATTGCAAAAGGAGGAGAAATGGAGGAAAAGGAATTAGAGCATAACCATGTACCATGAAAGTAGCGGTTCTCTCTCTCTCTCTCTCTCCTCTCATCACAAATGGGAAAAAAAGCCAAACAAAACAAAAACCTTGAACGTTCTCAAATCTCTTTCCCCTTCTATATTCCCTGGCTCAGCAAATAGCACAAATATCCACTTAGCTATCCAATTCATAAATTCAGAGAGGTTTTAAACTCTTTTCTCCTCAGTTTCTTCAGTCTTATCAAAATCATCCTATATCAAAATTACCACATCTTTCAGTTATGACTCTGAAGAAGACAAATCAATATAGTCACTTTAACGCCATTGTCCCTCCAAGACAAAGTTCCATAATCTACAACCTAAATGACAGTAACTGCCTCTAATTAGTCTCCTTGCTTCTGATCTTGCATCCCACTACTCTACCTCTGCCCTACAATATGCCCTGCTCACTGCAAACACATGCTTATTATGCATTCTTCACCTATATTTGTAGTTTTTAATATGACACTGTCAATCTGATCACATCTTTCTATGGCTCCCTCTTTCCTTCTTGATAAAAGTGAAAATTTTTCAATATTTTCACTTCCAAGGTTCTGCATGATTCATTATTGTTCATTTCTCTGGCATAATCCTGAACCTCTTCTCTTGTGGAAGTATACATTAACTATTCCTGATAATAGTTTCCCAAATTTGTTATCCACTCTCTTCTATAGTTCTTTTTTCTATTCCTCTATTTTTCTCCTTTCCAAATGCTTTGCCTCTATATTTTCAACATCATCTTTTACTTAAATTGATTGTCTATCATCTCTGCTTACTTGTGCCTTCCTACAAATCTAACTTGCTTAGTTCTTTTAATTTGAGCTTGATGTCCCTCCTTTGTGCCTCCATACACTCATCTTTGGGTGTGGTTTTTGACACACAGTGTCTGTCCTTAATGGATGGGGATCTCCAAAACCATAAAATCAATAAAAGAAAATGTAGTGGAAACACTACATGACATCTGCCTGGAAAAACTTCATAGCCAATACCTTGAAAGTACAATAAACCAAAGCAGAAATAAACAGATGGAATTATAGCAAATGAAAAAGGTTTTCCACGATAAAGACAATCAGCAGAGGAAGAGGCCTACAGAATAAAAGGAAATATTTGCGAATCAACAACTGACAGAGTTACTATTCAGAGTTCATAAGGAACTCAAATAATTCAACAGCAATAAATAAATAAATATTGTTTAAAAATAGGCAAAAGAACTTAAATAGACATTTCTCCAGGGAAGATATACAAATGGCCAACACACACATGAAAAAAATGTTCACCATCTCTAACCATCAGGGAAATGGAATTCAAAACAATAAGATATCACCTCACCTCAATTTGAATGACTATTATAAAAATAAATAAGTAAATAATAAGAAATGCTATCAAGGAAGTGAAGAAAGGGGTACTCTCACAAAGTATTGGTGGGAATGTAAATTAGTACAGCCATTATGGAAAGCAGTGTACAGATTTCTAAAAAAATTAAACATAAATTTACTATATGATTCAGCCATTTCACTTCTGGGAAATGAGATCAGTATATCAAAAAGACACCTGCATTCCCATGTTTATTGCAGTGCTATTTATAATAGCTAAGATATGGAATCAATCTAAATGCCTATCAACAGTTGAATGGATAAATAAAATGTAGTATATATACACAGTGGAACACTACTCAGCCATTTTTAAAAAGAAGAAATTGTATCATTTGCAACAACATGGATGACTCCAGTGGACATTATATTAAATGAAATAAGCCAGGCACAGAAAGAAAAGTGGCCTCACTCATATGTAAAAACTAAAAAAATTTAATCTCATGAAAGTCAAGAGTAAAGCAGAGGTTGCCACAGACTGGGGACACTAGACAGGAGGGGGAGATTGGGAGAGGTTGGTCAATGGGCAGTACAAGGCTATAGCTCGATAGGAGGAACAAACCATGATACTCTAACGTGCAGTGGGAAACTAGAGACAACAATAATGCAACGTATAATCCAAATAGCTAGAAAAGATTTTACACGTAATCACAATAAAGAAATGATTACTATTTAAGGTATAGCTGGTGGCACAGCAATGATGCTGGATCCATATGGATGATTCCAGATTGCTTTCCCAGTTGTCCTGTTCATGTAAAGGAAGATTCTGTAGAGGAGCTGTCTCTCTCTCTCTCTCTT